>NC_046657.1:71597490-71625808 GCF_010883055.1 Belonocnema kinseyi | reverse complement strand
CCCACACGTGTTTTTGTCTCCCAAACGCGTTTCTGTCTCCCGAACGCGTCTTTAGCTCCCGCACGCGTCTCTGTCTCCCGCACGCATCTTTGGCTCTCGAACGCGTCTTTCTCTCCCACACGTGTTTTTGTCTCCCATACGTGTTTTTATCTCCCAAACGCGTTTCTGTCTCCCGCACGCGTCTCTGTCTCCCACACGCGTCTCTGTCTCCCACACGCGTGTCTGTTTCCCACACGCGTGTCTGTTTCCCACACGCGTCTTTGTCTTCCGCACGCGTGTTTTTGTCGCGCACGAGTCTTTGGTCCGTGCTTGTTGGCCTACGACTCGAATTGAAAACATATACTCTTCAATAAAGTCCCTCTTTTCTATTATTATATTATATTATATTATATACTATTATCTACCAGACTTGTAACCATTTTAATTTTTTTGTTTCAGGTATGTAGCACAAACTATAATCTAAGCGGGAAAGTGGAAATTTGCAACCTCAGGGTAAGATATTTTTATTCATGATAACATTTTAATTGTGTGCTTTACTTTTAATAATTCTGGTCAAGCGGGTTAATATTTAAACAATGATAGTGACTCGTCACAAATTTTTAAAATTTATAACGCATTTTAGTTTCATATCTCCAAATAGGAAATTCCAGACTTTAATTTAAACATTTTTTTTAAATCTCGTTTTTGTTGTCACAAGGTTCTTTTTCCTAGATTAAAGGCTGGAAAGGCGAAAATCAGGGAATTTCACTTTAAACTTCTATAATTGTAATAGAAAATTCGTCCTTTTGACTTAAAGATTCATCTTTTGGTAGAAAATTAATATTTTTTTGTTTCAGATTCGTTCTTTTTAATTGAAAAGTATACATTTATATTTTTGGCGAAGAATTTTTTCTCTTGATTTAAAGCTTAATTTTTTTTTATAATTCAACTATTTTGTTCAAACGTCATCTTTTTTGTCAAAAATTCAATATTTTTGATTGAAAATTAAATCTTTACTTGAAAATTTATATTGCGGGTTTTCAAAGTCCAATTTTTTTTTAAACATTCGACTCGATGTAGAAAATAGTTGAAAATTCCGCTAATTTGTCAAAATATATATTTTTTAAATTAAACGATATACTTTGTAAAAAATTAATTCCTTTTTGAAGATTCATCACACGGTTGAAAGAATTAACTATAATTTTTAAAACAATTTTAAACTTTGTTGGATGAATAGTAAAAAATTTAACTATCTGGTTGACAATTGATTTTTCTATTGAAAATTTATATTTTTGATTCAAAAATTCAACTTTTTCAATAGAAAATTCATCTTTTTAATTTGAAGATTGAACTACTTAGTTGTAATTTTATCTTCTTTATTGAAAATTTCAACTTTGTAGACAATTTAATTATTGTGTTGTAAATTCAACTGTATCGTTACAAATTAACTTTCTTTTTAAAAATTGATATTTCTGGATCGAAAATTCTATTATTTTGTTAGAAAAGTCTACTATTTAGTTAAAAATTCCTATTTTCGGCTCGAAAATTCAACAATTTTGATGCAGGTTTCTCATCTCATGGTTGAAAATATTAACTATTCCATTTTTCGTTAAAAACTATATATATTTTGTTTTAAAATTGAACTATTTTGTAAAAAAAATGGATCATTTTTACTTATAAATGCAACTATTTCGTTGAAAATTAACTTTTCTGTTGAAAATGAATATTGTTGGGTTTAAAATTTAATTTTTTACAGAAAACATGCCTTTTCGGTTCTAGAATTCTACAATTTAGTTGAGTTTTTTTTTATTTCTAGTCTAAAAAATATATCTTGGTTGAAAATTCATCTTTTTGGTTTAATTATGAACTATTCTGTTAAAAATTCATATTTTTGATTTAGAATTTCATCTGCTTTTAGAAAATTCGTCTTTTTGGCTTTAAAATCCTACAATTTCATTGAACTTTTTTTTATTTTTAAATATAAAAATTAATATTCTAATTTAAAGATTAACAATTGAACTTTTTATAGAAAATTCGTTTTTTTCTTTAAGCTACAATCTGGTTTAATTATTTCATTCTTGACTGAAAATTCTTTCTTGTTTGAAAATTCGACTTTCTTAGTTAAAAATTTAACTTTTAAGAAAATATTATCTTTAGCTTGAAAGTTTAACTATTTGGTCGTAAAAGCAACTGTTTGGTTAAAAATGGATCTTTTTGGGCCAATTAATCGCTGTTGGTAGAAAGTCTAAAAAAGTAACAATTTATTTCCCTATTTTTACTAAAAATCACCCTATTTCCCTCTTTTGAGAGTACTTAGCGCCAAGAAGTCTAGAAATTAAAAAAAAATTTTGTTTAAAAAGTTATTTTCGTTTTTTTTGCACGTGGAATGAGAAAATTCAGGGGAAAATTGTGTTTCTGCGCTGGTGAATTTTTCCTCTCACTTTTCGTCCTGGCAGCTTCTACTTCCGGAAGAGTTGTAGTAACGTCGTTTAAATGACATTTCAGTTAAAGTGAAATTCCATTTTCCTTCTACACCATTCGCTTTTTCGGTCTGTTGAAAAGCATAAAATAAAAAATTTCCATCTTGAAAGACAATGATTGAGCAAGATCCGGTTGCATTTTTAAACCCAAAGTATAAAATTTCAGAAAAAAGTTAATTTTTAAGAATATAATTAAATTTCCAACCTAAAAGTTGATCTTTTAAACCAAAAAGGTGAATTGTCAAACAAGAAATATTATAGTTAATTTGTAACCAAATATTTGAATTATTAAGCTAAAATGTTGATTTAACAAACCAAAAAGACGAATTCTAAAACAGGAAAGAGTATTTAGTCGTAAAAAACACATAACTATATAGTAGAATTTTGCAGTGAAAAAGGTGATACTTCTATCAAAAAGTTGGATTTTTAACCGAAAACGTAAATTTTGAACAAAAAAGTGGATTTTTCAAACCAAAACGGCGTATTTTCAAACAAGAAGGATTTTCTAGGAATTAAAAAAACTCAACTATGTTGTAGAATTATAAAGCCAACAAAATTTTTAAATTAAAACAAAAATTTTAAAACCAAAAAGACGAATCTTCAACCCAGAAAGATTTTTGGTCAAGAAAAAAAATACCTAGAAAAATGTTATATTTTTAAAACCACAAAGACGAATTTTTTATAAAAAGTGGAATTCTTAACCCAATTTATAAATTTGTAACAAAAAAGTTAATATTCAAATTAATAAAGACGAATTTACAATCAAGACAAAAAATTAATTATAACTGTAGATTTTGTAAGCCAAAAAATGGAACTTTGTATAAGAAAAAGTTGAAATTTGACCTAAAAATGTAAAGTTAAAAAAAAAATTTGAGCTAAATAGTTGAATTTTCAACCCAAAAAGCTGATTTTTTAAACCGGAAATAAATAAAACAAAACTACGAACCAAATTGTAGAATCTTTATACCAAAACAGGTGAATTTTTTCTTCAAAACTTAGAATTTTAAACAAAAAAGTTAACATTCTGACAAAAAGATAAATTATCAACCAAGAAAGATTTTTTAAACAGGAAATAAGAAAAACGCAACCAAATTTTTTATTTTAGTTTTCAATATTCTCTTTAAATTAATTTTTCAAAATAAAAAATCATTTCAAATAATTTTATATATCTTTTAAAATAATTATATTTTTTCCTAAGATTAAAAAAGATGCCTAAAAATCATTAAAAATTTTCCTAGGAATCTTAAGAAAGTTTTTTAATTCTCTTGAAAGCTTTGAAAATTCCTAAAAAGCTTCTAAATTTGTCTTAAAATGTTCAAAAATCTACATTTAAAAAATTTGTTTTTAATCTTTTCAAATTTTTAATTATTTTGTAATCTTATCTAAACTTCTAAATATCTGTTGAACTTACTCGAACTTTATTTTAAATTTTGTAATCTTGCCAAAATGTAAATTTTAGCCACAGTCTTCTACATTCTTGCTCTAAATTTTAGAAAATCATTTCAAATTTGTCCTTCCTTGTACCGAAACACGAAAAATAAAAAATCTTTTTTTTTCATTTTAAATAACCTATTAAAATCAGACTAGTATTCAGTCTTTTATTCCGTAGAGAATTAAATCCAATTTCGTTTACTCGATTCTAAGACACCGTAAAAAAATCCTTTAACTTTATGTCCGCTAAAGCACATAAAGGAACGTTACGACGAGCCAATCTAGTGCTAGTAAAAACTGGAACATGATTCGCCATTAAACCCTAGGGTTATCTTCTCAGTCTTTGAATTTTCCTTTGAACTCTATTTTTTCAACTCTCTGTACATATAAATATTTGTGGTCGTTTAAAAAAAAATTCTAAAACAAGAGTTTTTTTTGTGCATAATTGCACTTTTTTAACGAAGGAATTTCATTATGGTCGCTGCACGTTCTGTAATTAACGACTAAAAATACAGTTTATTCTCACGTTTACTATTTCAAGAAGAAAAATACCCAGGGTTGGTAAAAACACGAAATGTATTATGAGCTAAAGACGCGTCATGCGACAAAGATGTTTTATGAGTCTGGAATTTTCTATAATACAGATATGGTCTTTGAGCCAACGGTGCATTATGAGTCAAAGATGTTTTATGAACCAGATATGTTCTATAAGCCAAAGATGCGTTATGAATCAAACATGTTTTATGAGCCAAACGTATTCTATGAGCCACAGATGTCTTGTGAGTCAAAAGTATTCAGTGAGACAAATATACGTTATGAGCCAGCATTTTTCTATGAGCCACAGATGTTTTATGAGCCACAGATGTTCTATGGGTCAAAGATATTCTACGAGCAAAAGATATGTTATGAGCCGAAAATGCGTTATTAGCCCGGAGATGTTCTAGGAGACAAAGATATTTCATGCCCATTAAATGTTTAATGAGCTAAATATATGTTAAAAGACAAAGATGTTTTATGAGCCACAGATGGCTTATGAGCCACAGATGTTTTATGAGCCAAAGATGCGTTATGATTTAAAAGTGCGTTACGAGCCAAATATGTGTATGTTTTATGAACCAGAGAAAATCCGATGAAATTACTGATATCATTAACAAGCTCCTTGGAGTCTTTTAAAATACAATAAATTCTCTTCAAATTTAAGAAAAATAAAAAATAACTTTAATTTTTAGAAGGAATGTCTAAAAAAATTGCAGCTTACAAAAAAATTTCCAGATAATTTCCAGGTTTCTCAACGTTTTCTTGACGTTTAAAAAAGTTCCAGGTTGTTTCCAGGGTTTTCAAGCTTTCCAGTTAAAATCACCACCCTGTTAAAATGTTTTTTTCTGATCTCGTTGCATATATGAAAAATTCGTGATTGCAATTAAACGATACGGCACGAGGATAATAGAATTTGATATGATGTATCGGTTTTTCGGTATAGCTTACATAACGATATTTTGGCACGAGCCCAGTTGGAAAGGTTGCACATAAACGTCAAAATCAATATAGCTATGCCGCAGAGGGATCTGGCATTAATTATTAACTCACCGCAGTGTCGAAAGTGCGTTAAATTACAATAGATAAAATTTGACTGATTTTTAACAATCTGATTAGTCATTCAAATAATTCCCCATGATTTTTAGACCATTAACAATATATAAGTGGTTTAAAATAATTGACTGCCTCAAAATACATCTTTGGCTCATAACTCATTTTTGGTTCATAATGCATCTTTAGCTCATAAAACATCTCTAACTCAGAATTTTCTTTGGCTCAGAACAGTTCTTTGGGTCACCTCTTCTTCTGAGAATAAATCTCTGGTGCAAAACGTTTATTCGGCTCATAGTGCTTCTATGGTTCATCAAAAATCACAGGCTCACACAATATCTCTAACTCAGAACGCATATTTGGCTTATAAAACACCTAAGACTCATAGCACGTAAAAATGAATGAAATTATAGTTACGGTAGACAATTTTCAGAATTTTTAGACGATTAATAAATTTATAAATAGTTAAAAATAGTATGCTCTGGATCAAAACTCTGCTCTACTCATAAACGAATTTTTGGCTCAGAATGCTTTTCAGGTTCATAACTCATCTTTAGTTCGGAATACTTCTCTGGCTTATGACGTATCTTTGGCTCATAAAAAATCTCTTGGCTCATAAACACATCTTTGGCTCAGAATGTTTCTCGGGCTCTTAGCGTTTCTTTGGCTTTTAACTGGATCATAATACATCTTTGGGTCAGAATACGACGCGTGGCTCATAATGAGTTAAGAGAAAATACATAAAGCTCATAAAACACATATTTGGTTTCGAATACTTTTCAGGCTCATAACGCATCTTTGGCTCAAGATACATCTCTGGCTCATAATACATCTCTGGTCCATAAAAACATATTTCTGGCGTTGGCCAGTCCCAGACTAGACCGTCGAGACTCTAATCTGGCGCAGATCAGACAGTCTAGTCTGGGCTGGCCAGACCTGTAGCACTTTTGCATAGTTTGTGACTAGACGATCTAGGCAGTCGCTATTCAGCCGCTGGTCCCAGTACTGGTTTGTAACGCTCTGTAGAACTGGCTTGCGGTATTGGCACGGTACTGCACACCAGTATAATTACGAAAGTATAAATTTCAAACTTGTTGTTTAATTTTAACATCCTTTATTGCTATACACTAAAGATATACAAAAAAGGTATTTAAAAAAAAAATCAATTAATTTTTTTATTATTGTACGACCTCGTTTCGATGGGTTCTACGAAGAATAGGCTATCTTTTCGTTTCCTTTAAGAATTTGGCTAACTTCATTCAGATAAGTTTTCCGGGGGAATAAATAACATATTATTTTTCGAAATATTTCTATATGTATTTTAAATAAATTAACTGTTAACGGAAATATAAATAAAATCAGTTTCAAATAAATAATTTAAATCGATTAAAATTTTTTCAGTTTGTAGCATAAGCAACAACATTTTCTCACAAAAAATTTCTTTTCTTTATTTTTTTGTAAACAATTTTTTTTTAAAGATTTTTTTCAACATTTTTTTCTAATTATAGTTTTTAAAACAAAATTTTTCAAACAGTGTTTTTTCCCCTACTTTGACTAACTTTTCTTCGTGTAAATTTTTTATTTTTAGGTAGTTTTGGACCAGTTCATAACGATTAAGAATGACTTGAAATGTAATTTTCAAGAAAAAATTATTTTTAATAATGTTTAATTTGTTATGTTGTATGATTTAAATACCCTGACAGTTTTTCAAAAATAGTGCAAAAAATTTGGCTGATTAACGTTTAGAAATTTTTATAGTATGTGAATGGCGGACCAGTCCCAAATCTGGGCCAGACTAGAATGTCAAGACAATCCCGAGTAAAAATGTCTAGACTTGAGTTCGACTTGAATTGCCCCCAATCAAGACATGCTGAAGTCGAAAAGTTCGACTTGAGCATGTCTGAGTTTTGAGACGAAGCCAGACTGCAATATATGTCTTGGAGATAAGGTTCTATGTTTCAGAGATGCTGAATTTTTAAAATTATTAATAACTAATTTAATATTTAAAAAATTTTCATTCATAAATTTTAATTTTATTTATGAGCCGAAAAAGGTTCGACCATCTCAGCCTAGACAAGGCTCGTCTTGAGACAAGTAAACGTCGTCTTAGCTAAGACAAGGCTCGACTTGAGACAAGTAAACGCCATTTTACCTGTTGTGGCCATAAAAGTAAGACGAAGGATCTTGACTCGGTTTTGAGACACAGCCAGATATTGGTGTCTTGGAGACCAACTCAAGACATAACCAAATCAATCTCAAGTTGAAGCATTTTTACTAGGTATAAGAAGAAAAAAATCATTTTCAATAGTCCTAATTTCTTATTTTGTATAAGTTTGAGCACCCTGACAGTTTTTCAAAAATCGTGAAAAAATTGGGCTAATTGATATTTAGAAACTTTTATGGTATGGATAGAGGACCAGTCCCAGATCTGGGCTTGACTAGACTGTCAAGACAATCAGAAATAAAAATTATTTTTGATAGTGTTAATTTTTTATTTTGTATAATTGCAGATACCCTAACAGTTTTTCAGAAAGGGTAAAAAATTGACTGATTGTAACTTTAAAAAATGGTATGGTATGGACTGCGCACCAGTCTTAGATCTGGACCAGACGAGGCTGCCAATAAAATAAAAAAATTAACTTATTTTGAAAAGTGTTAATTTTTTATAATTTTTCACATCCTGGCAATTTTTCGAATATGTTAAAAAAACTTTGGCTTACTGACACTTAAAAATTTTTATGTTATGGGTTGCTGGCCAGTTCCAGATCTGGGCCAGACTAGACTGTCAAGACAATAAGAAAAAAAAATTGATTTTTAATAGTGTTAATTTCTTATTTGGTATAATTTTGCAAACCCTGACATTTTTTCGAGAAGAGTGAAAAACATTTGGCTAATTGATGCTTAGAAACATTAATGTATGGATTGCGGACCAGTCCCAGATCTAGGCCAGGCTAGACTGCTAAGAAACTAAGAAAAAAATCATTTTTATTAGTGATAATTTCTTTTATATAATTTTGTATGATTTTAGACAACTTGATAGATTTTCGAAAAAGTTAAAAAAAACTTAAGCTGTTATGACTAGACGGTCTAGACTTCGCCAGATCTGGGCCAGATCCGACATCAGACAGCCAGAAGATTTTTCCAATGGGGTAATAAATCATTTGCTCAGAATTTTTTTCGGGCTCAAAACGCCTCTTGAAAATGTGTTCTTAAAAAAAAAATTCAATAATCTATTAATAGAAACTCTAATGAAAAATCTCACCTTGAATCCAGTTGAAAATGAAATAAACTCGTGTGCTTTATACATGCCGTCTTTTTATATTTCCAATTAATTTTTATCAAATTGGACCCGTATTTCCAATATTCTGTTCGGAAATCACGTTCATCCCTATTATTACTACTTCATATTTATTTAAATGAATAAATTTCCGAAGATTTTCGTCACTTTTATCACGAATACAGAATACGCTCGAGAATTTATTATCAAATTCCAACCGCCTATTATTGATCGTTTAGTTTGAAGGAGATTTATGCGAATGGTAATTGAGCACTTTAATTATGGAAAATCGAGATGCAGCAAAACAAATTCATTCATTTTGTGGATTTCAAACAAAATTTCCGGGTCATTTTAATTTCCAAATTCGCAAACGTTTTATTACTTGAAGGATACAGAAAATAATTTTTTTTTTATTAAAACAAATTAATGTAAAATTTAAATCTTCCAAATTAAACAATAAAACAGTCATAATTCAGTAGAATCGAAATAAAATACAAATTGTTCAAAACTGTGAAATTAAAAATTAACATTTTAAACATTTTAATTTTAATTGCAAATTTTTTAGCGCTGTTCGATTTTTATCAGCATAAAATATTATCGAATTTCTTATTCCATTAATAGAAGTATTAAGTCATTCTGGTGAAATAAAAGAAAATGTTGCCTCAATTATTTTCAACGAGGGCACCATATGCTGCAAATTTCGTATAAATTCACGCGACTTGGCATCGTCCGCTTGAGAAAAAATTCGAACAGTGAATTTTAGTTTTTACAAATCCTGAGAATTTTTTCTGTTTGAAATATGAAATGTGAGAATGAAATAAATTTTGAAATAGTAAATAAAGAATGTTTAGTGATCATAATTAAATTCCTTGGCTGAAAAGTGCAATAACGCATCTTTAGATGAGAATGCTTCTCTGGCTCAAAAACACATTTGGCTCATAAAACATCTTCTGGTAAAAAACTCCCTGGTTCATAACGCATCCTTGACTTAGCATGCTTCTCTGGCTCATAACGAATCTTTGTCTCTGAAAGAATATCTGGCTCATAACGCAGCATTGACTCATAGAACATCTCTGACTCATATCGCATATTTGGCTCTGAAAGTTTATTTGGTTCATGATGCATATTTCACTCTTAGTGTTGCTATGGATCATAGAACATACATGGCTCATAAAAGATCTTTGGCTCATAGAACATCTCTAAGCTGAAAAAGTGAAATTTTGCGGAAAAAAGTTACTGCCTCAGAATTTTTTGTGTGTTGAACTGGCCGCAACTATCTATATGTATACGCACCTTTCGATCAGAATTATTTTCTTTCTTAAAAGCTTTTTTGGCTCATAAAGCATATTTGGCTCATAACAATTATCTGACACATAACGCACCTTTAGCTCAAAATGGTTTGCTGGCTCATAACGCATCATTGGTTGAGAAAGCTTCTCTGGCACAAAAAACATATTTGGATCATAAAACATCTTTGCCTCATAAATAATCTATGGCTCCTAAAGGATGTTTGGTTACAGAACATCTTGCCATTGAAATATTATGAGGCAAAGATGCGTTATGAGCCACAGATCATTCTAAGCAAAAGATGCGTTACGAGCCATAGAAACATGCCGAGCCAAAAATTATTTATGAACCGTAAAATAATTCAGATCCAAGACGCATTATGTGCCAAAGATGCATTATGAGCCAAAAACGAATAATAAGTCATAAAAGAATTCTGAGCAAAACATAGTTATCAGCCAAAGTTGCTTTATGAGCCATAGAATCAGTCTGCGAAACATGTAATATGAGCTATAGAAGTATTTTGAGCCAAAGATGCGTTATGAGCTAACAATGTTTTATGATCATAATGTTTTTGAGCCAGAGACCTGGTAAGCCCCTGAAAACCCTGAAGAGGACCTGGATTTGAAAATGTTCCCATGAATTGTTGTGCGTGCCTCTCACGAAAAAAAGCAGGTCGCCCTATTGCCTGCAGCCTGAATACCGAAAGCTTTTCTCTTTTTCTTTTTATATCTGAAGGACTAAGATATCAGCATTTAAGCTGTCTTTCAATTTTATTCAAATTTCTAATCCCTTTTTTTGGCTTGCTTTTTTTAAAGAGGATTTTTATAAAATGAAGAATATAAAAAGTATACAAAATTTCAAATTTATCAGTTCGTGCTCCAGTAAGCCGATATTCCAATAATCCGTCTTTTGCTTTAGACCATTTCGTACCGGTTGTGCTTTTAGTACAATAGAAAGTTGAATTTTTGTATTCCTTTTGTTTGTTGGAATTTACGAATGTTGAGATAGAAATTAGCTTCAACATTTTAGTATTAAAATTTCTAACTGATTCTGTAATTATAATTTTTTTTCACCGAGACGAATTTAAACAAATTTCGAATCATACGATGTTTTCGACTTATTGAAGAAAAATCTTTCAAAATCTTTTGTGTAATTTGAAGGGATTTCGAACTATTTTGAAGATTGAAATTTATAATTTTTTAATTCCTCAAAATTTTAAAAAGCTTTAAAAAGTTTCAAGGGATTTCAAAATATTTCAAGTATTTGAATTTTCTAAGGTATTTTAAAAGATTTGAAGTAATTTTCAATAGATTTTACAAATTCGAAGTTAATCCAAAGGATTTGAAAGATTTTATGTTAATTTAAATAATTCCATGGAATTTTTAAAAGCTTTGAAAGATTGCGAGGGATTTTAAGAGATTTTAAATATTTTAGGGTATTTCAAAATATTCAAAGTAACTTTTAATTTATTTCAATAATTCTTAGGGACTCCAAAGAATTTGCAAAGTTTTATGGCATTTTTAAAAATTTCAAGGGATTTTCAAGAGTTTTATCGAGTTTCAAGCGATTTCAAAGGATTTCAAATGGAGTGAAATATTTTTGGGTATTTAACAAAATTACAGGGCTTTTATAAGAGCTTTTATAGGTTTCAAGCGATTTTGAAAGACTTTAAATATTTTAGAGAATTTAAAAAGAATTCAAGAAATATTTTATTAGTTTAAATAATTTGAAGGAATTCGAAATTATTTGAAATATTTTCAGGAGTTTTTTTTTATTGATTTTAGTAATTTAATGTAATTTTAAGTATTTTAGGGTATTTTAAAAGATTTCAAGGCGTTTTAAAAGATTTAAAATTTTCAAATTATTTGAAATTATTTAGGAAAATTGAAAAAATTACCAGAATTTTTTAAATTAATTTCAGTAAATTAATGGGATTTCAGAGGTTTCGAAATATTTTAGGGGATCTTACATTATTCTAAGGCATTTTCAAAGCTTTAAAAAGTTTCAAGGGATTTAAGAAGATTTCTAACCAATTTAAAGATTTCAGGGTTTTTTTTACAAGATTCCAAAGGTTTTCAAATTTATTTCAATAATTTAAAGAAATTTTAAATTATTTGAAATATTGTAAGGGCTTTAATAGATGACAAGAAATGTTCTATTTAATTTTCGTGATGTTATGGGATTTTAAATATTTTAGTGTATTTTAAAACATTTGAAGCGTTTTTAAAAGCTTTAAAAAGTTTCAAGAGATTTCAAAAGATTTCAAATGGTTTCAAATATTTTAGGGAATTTTAAAAGATTCCAAGGATTTTTTAATTTTATTTCAATAATTTAAAGAATATTCAAATTATTTGAAATATTCTAAGGACTTTTAATAGATTTCAAGGAAGTTTTTTTTTTATTGATTTTAGTCCTTTAACGTGATTTTAAATATTTTATGATATTTTCAAAGATCAAGGTATTTTCAAAAGCTTTTAAAAGTTTTAAGATATTTCAAAACGTTTCAAAGGATTCGAAATATCGCAGGGAATTTTTAAAAAGATTATAAGATTTTTTAAATTTATTTTAAGAAATTGAAGTAAATTTAAAAGAATTTAAAAGATTTTATTGTTATTTTCAATAAATCCAAAGAATTATTCATTCATTTTGGTCATTAGAAGGGATTCCCAAGAATTTTGAATATTTTTGGGTATTTAAAAAAACTTCAATGTTAGTTTTAAGAGTTTTTTCCAATTTCTAGGGATTCCCAAATATTTGAATGATTTTAAGGAACTTGAAAACATTTTCCTGCGGCAATTCATATTAATTCATTTAGAATTCTTCCGGAATTCTTAATAATTCATCTTGAATTTTATTAAACCTTTTTGAATTATGTTGATTTTTAAAAATTATTTAATTTACTTGAATTATTCTAAATTCCCCCAATTCTACTCAAATCAGTGGATTTTTTTCTTAATTTTTGTTTAATTCATTTTATGCATTTCATTACATTTTTTATTTTTAATTAATCTTAAATTTTTACGAATTTCATCGAATTTTTCTCATTTTCCTTAAATTTCTCTAAATTCACTCTGTTTTTACTGTAATAAATGGTTTTTTGTATTATTTAAATTTTTTACAATTAATTTGAGTTGCGGTCACCCTTGAAATATTTCTAATCGATCGTATTAGTGCGTAAATTATATCATAACATCCTTATTTTAAAAAAAATATTCTAATTAATATTTGAAACATATTATTATCATTTAAAGATGTTATCGCACGAATTTAAAAAATTTTAATCAATACAAATTTCAATTTGAAAACTATTAGCTCGGACAAATTTTTTTTGAAGGAGAAAAAAATCTGCCTCAGCTCGGATTTAAACCGGGAACGCCGCTAACTATGGCTTACTATAGTGGCATTCCCAGTTCAAATCCGGGCTGAGGCAAATTTTTTCTTGTTCCTTAAAAATTATTTGTCTAAAGTAATCGTTTTAGTATTGACATCTTTAATAATTACAAATCCATTCAACTGTTTTGCTACTATTTTTCAAAATCTATGCCACTATTAACCCTATTTCTGATCTCTGAAGAGAGTCCAAGCCGTGATGTAACGTCCCGAAATAAAAAAGTCAATAATGAAGAACGATTCCAAATACCTCTATGGAACTTGACAGCTCCTTTCTGATTAAAGTTGAAACTTGTCGAGAATCACAAGCCGATTCATCTTCATGCTTCTCTCGTTTTCTCTCATAAATTAACTTCCTCCTCACGCTCGCCTCAAAGACGATGAATAATCTAAGCATTCACTAGGCGATTGAAAAGAGGCATTGGAAAGAAGCTCTAGAATTTGGGCCAACGAGGGTTCCTCCTTACTTGACTTAAGCAAACTTTCTTTAGAAAAATGAGCCAAACGCCTTCTTTGCTTCAATTTAGCAAAAGCCCATTTCTCTCCCTTCTAAGAAATATCCGACAATTTATTTTTTGACAAAAAAGAAAATGTTTAGAGAGTTTCTTGGATCAGGAATGCAGGTATCACAGTTAGTCCTCTATTCACTTTTTTTAAATTTCTATTTCCCCCTTTTTAGGGTTTTATAGATACGGGAAGAAATCGGAGAGGAAGGGCGTGGCCAAATTATAAAAGGAGAAATAGGGGAAGTGCGGGTAACAAGAGGGTGCTAAATAGAGAAAATGAGGAGAAAATAGGGAGGGGAAGTAGAGGAAATGATTGGATTATTATAGTGCGCGTGAGTATGGGATATGAAATTAGAAGTGGTGGAGTAGGGGGAATAAAGGTAATGGAAGTAGGGAAAATAAAGGGGTGGCTGTGAGGAAAAATTATTGGAGGAGAAGTAGGAGAGTAAAGAAAAATTAGGGTTGTGAAGAAGATGAAGTTAGAGGATGGGAAGCAGGGAGAGTGAGAGTAAAGTATAGGAATTGAGGAAGATAAGGGGAAATTATGGCAGGGTAAATAGAGGAAGTGAGGGGAAATTACGCAGCGAAAGTAGGGGAAATGATTGAAAGTTTGAAAGGATAGTGAGAGTAAGTACGGAAAGGGCTAGTGTAGTAATGTGGGTGAGTATGGGATGTAAAATTAGAAGTGGTCAAGTACGGGAAATGAATGAAGTGGAAGTAGGTAAAAGAAGGGGTGCGGGAGTGAGAGAAAATGAGTGGAGGAGAAGTAGGATGGTGGGGGAAAATTAGGAGTAGTGAAGTGCGTGAATTTAGAAGATGGGTAGTGAATTTAATATGTTGGGGAAGTGAGGGTAAATTATAGTAAAGTAAAGGAAAATTTGTGGGAGAGTAATGAAGTAAGTTAAATTCTAGGATGGGAAGAAGAAAAGGTGAGGCATGGTTATGTGGTTGAAGTGTGGGTAAATTATGGGAAACGAGAAAGGGGGTTGGGTGGAGTAAGGAAAAAGTAGGGGAGGATAAGTAGGAATTCGGGAAACGTAGGGGGAATGATTTAAAGTCTGGGAAGTAGGCGAAGTGAGGGGTAGGCTAGTATGGTACTGTACGTGAGTACAGGAAAGGAAAAGAAGTAGGAAATAAAATTTGTGATATCTTTTAAAAGTGTATCATTCATTAATTTTTATTTATTACACTGGCATTTTTTAAAGAAAAAAAATTTCCCCATTTGTTTGATCTTAAAACTTACCTGTTCTATTTTTGATTGAAAATTCCTAATTTTAGTTATAAATATATTTTTTTAGTTGAACTTAAATTCTTAAAAAGTATATAAATTTGTTTCGCAATCTTTGAAAATCTATATTTTGTTTCAATTTCTTATAAATCTTTTAAAATATTCTAAATATGTTTTCAAATGATTGGCATTTTTCCTTTAATTTTTTTAAAATTTGCTAAATTTAAAAAAAGCCATAAATCCTTTTATATTCTTTTTGAATATTCTCTTAAAATTAATTTTTCTTAGTAAAAAATCTTCAAATTTTTTTCCTAGAAATAGCACGAACAAAATTTAATTCTCTTCAAACCTTTCAAAATTCTTAGTTTTTTCGAAATCTTGAATAATCAACATTTTTTACAAATATTTGGTGAAAAATTTCGAAGTTTTTAACCATTTTTTAAGCTTTTCAAAATTCCTCAATGTTTTAAACTTCCTCGATTTTTTTTAAATACAATAATCTTGAAAGATTAGGCTTTAAAATTTTCTACATTCTTCTTCGAAATTTCATGAATTAATTTTCATTTGTTAAAAAGCATCTTATTTTTCACAGTATTCAAGAATCGATATTTTGTTAGAAAAAAGCAAATTATTAAAATTGCAAAATTAAACTAGTAGGTTTATTACTGTGATTGCGTAGGACTTGAAGCAAGCGCTACCGGGAGCTGCTTAATATATTATTTATAAGTTCCTGTTTTCAAAATGTAAATTTACCTCTTATTCGTTATGTTATATGGCTTTTTTCAAGTTTATATATTTTTTTTATCTTAATAATCTTTAAGATTTTAATGTTTCATTTTGGAGTAAAAATTGTACATGAAGAACGCATAAGCTTCTGCGAGTGGAATTGGTGGTCCACATTTTTTTTTCTTTTTATTGCTCGGAAAATGGCTAGAGCAAAGAAAAGTATGTGATTTGGGCCGAAGTCCGGAAAGATCTCACTCACTGGTTCTCACGGACCGTATTTTTTATAGATTCCGCTGCAGCAGCGGCGCACCATTCGCGACGCAGGCGATTTGTGGATCTCGCTGAGAGGAGATCTCACGCGATTGGCTCGCGCTCGCCATTGAAAAGTTTACAACCGTGCAACGAATATTCAATTCGTGTTTGCGCTGCGGATTGCAAGAATGAATTTAGCATTTTCACAACATTTTCAGGATCTTGGCTTAGTATAATTTGCAATTACAAGTATAATTTATAATTATAAATTAACTCGGTGGATATCATAAACATGCTTTAGAAAATAAGAGATGTTTGTTTTATAAAGAAAAAAATAATAATCGATGTTTACTTTTTATGTTTCAGGTAAGAAATCCCTATTTCTCAAAGACGAGTGCCAAGTTCTTTGGTATTTCCGGTTGGACCGCAAATACTCGGTAGAATCATCATTTTCACTGCAAAAGATATATTTATCCAAGTTCAACCTTGAACGACAAATGAGGTATTTCTGCGTCAAGAGGGCAATGCCATTACCGATAAAATAGTACTTAGGATGTTAATTCAATTTCTTGAAAACTCTTGTTTAATTTTTCTCAATAAAATTCAATTAAAGCCACACCGAAGAATTTTAAAAACACTCGGTTTAAATTTGGTCGATAAAAATAAAAGACTTGAAAGCACAATCTGAAATTCCAATTACAAGAACAATCTCGTTCTGGATGGAATAGAGTGAAGTTTTAGTCGACACAGAAAGCAACTACCCAACGATTTGATTATTCATCCTGAAATAGATACGAATGCAAATGGTCAAATCTGACTTTATGAGATCGAAGGTTTCGATTTGTTCGTTTAAAAATTCTTTGAAGATTTAAAAATGTATTAGTGTAGTTTTAAGAATTGTTAATTACAAAATCGTGACCCTCGACTTTGGTGACTTGTAACTCATAAGAAGAAAATCTGAGTTGATTCTCATAAAGGCTGAATGAATTTGTAAGGTTTTCTGAATCCAATGGTGCTTTAATAATTATTGTAAAAAAAATTTCTGTGTTATCGTCAAAGGTATCTTCTTTTTATCCTATTTTTTTTTCTTCCAAACATTAAGTTTTATTTCAAATTCGTACTGGTAGTAAATTTCTCCTAAGAGTCTACTTTCTTCATTACAATAAAAAACAATTCTAGTAAAAGTGTGAAAAATCCGCTTTGGGATGAAATCTGGTAAGCTACTTTCGGCTTAGGATTGTTTGCACGTGGACCATAACTGTTTATGGACATCTGCTTGGATCTGGGTCCAATATTAGGCATTAGTGGTAACGCGCTATAAATTAATAGTGGGTGAGTTTGGTCATCAATTTAGTTACGATCCGGGAATGTGACGTAAAACGTCGACCATGCTTTTCCTCTCCATAATTCATATCCACGAAACCAAAAACGCTCTGGATTTACGTCACCGAATCGAGAACTTATAAACAATTCATGAAAAAGATTTCTTGATTTGCGCTACATGAACCAAAATAGCAGAGGTCACGTGACTTCTTGTTTACGAATAGCCTATAGTGTGAATGTATGAATGAAGAAAGGAACCGTATGAATGAATGAACGAACTCGATTACTTGCATCGCGTGACGTACTTCAGGTGAAAGTCAACCACAACAATCTGGATTCACCTGCACTGCATTTCCTTCAGAGCCATATCGATCTTTTTTAAATTAGAACTCTTTTAAATTTTTTATTTCGACTACTTTCCCTTCCATCCTGTAATTCTTCTTCTTTCACTTTTCCTTTCATCCCTTCCCCTACTAAGCCTCTTTTTCCTTTCCCTTTCATCGCTTCTGCCTTCTTGTACTTATGCCTCTTCTAGTTTCTTTAAAACCCCTTCCCTCGCTCTCGCCCTACTTCTTCAGGCATCGCTTCAACTTCTCCTCCCCTCACTTCCCTTTCACACCCTTGAAACAATCTCTTACACACCCTCGGAACATTTCCCCGTCCCTCAATTTCCACAGTAATACCTTCCTTTCACTCACTTTCCCTACTTCTCGGCTCTCCTAGATCCTCGTCCTTCCCTCACTTTCCCTACTTCCCTTTCCCCATTTCCATACTTCAATGCCCCTGTTCCACACTTCCCCGCCCCTCATTTCCGACACCTACTTTCCCTTCCCTCACTTCCCCTACTTCTCCATCACTCAGTTCCCTACTTTTTATTCGCTCTCTCCCACTTTCCAATTCTTTAATGCTCCTCACATACCTACTTCTACTTCTCTCACTTCCTCTAACTTCTAATATCCTTGCTCCCACTCCTCAATTCTCCAAATTTACCTACTTCCTGTACACTTACTTCCTCTTCGTCTCCTCCACTCACTTCTCTACTTGCCGCATCCTCTCTCTCACTTTCACATCCCTTGATTCCCCTTACTCCCCTACTGTCCCTTCCCTTCCTTACTCAACCCCTGACTTCCCCTCAACCTACTTCCCACCCCTTAATCCCCCGCTCTCCATCTTTTATTTCCCTCACTTACCTACTTTTCCGCTCCTCTCTTCCCTACTTCCTATCCTCTCGGCCCCGCCCCTCAATTCCCCTCACTTTCTGTACTTTCCCTGTCCTACTCCACTTCCTATCCTCTCCCAGGAAATGTACGGCGGACGGATAGACACCCAACCGCAAGGATAAGAGTTTCTGCTCGGGTTTATGCATTTTTTTTTTATTTTTGAGAATTTTTAAGATAAAAATTAGAAGCAATTTTAGCAAATTTATTTATTTTGTAGGTATTAAAAAAAAAATTAGGAAAAGTATGAGGACTTTTTTGCAAATATTAACAGATTTTTTATAATTTTAGCAGAAATTCGAATCGATTTAAAAGATATTTTAAAATTCGTAAAAAATATCAACAATAATTTTAATTTAAAAAGGATTTTGCAATATTAATTGTAAGCGAATATTTAAAAATATTTCTAAGGGAACTGTTTGAAAAATAAACCGTACGAGAAAACTTAAAAAGATTTTAAACATTTAAAAATATGGCCTAAGTAGTTTAAAAAAATTCAGATAAAAAAATTTACAATTTTTTTTTTAATTTGAAGATTTTATGTAATTTAAAAATTAAAAACTTTTAAGATTTCGAAATATAATCTTGCAGCTTTTTTAAAATGATTGTCCATTTTGAAATATTAATTTTAAGGGATTACTTAACAAGATTTCTAATTAAACTTTTTAAAAAATTGTAAAAAAAAGAATCTGGAAGATTATTATAAGGATATTTTTTAAATATGATATATTTCATATTTCGGAAAGAATATCAAAAATAATTTAAATTTGAAAAGGATTTTCAAAAATTTATAACAAAACGTAAATTTTTAAAAATTTCGAAATATAATTTTGAAGCTCTTCTAAAATGACTGTTAATCTCGAAATATTAGTTTCAAGATAATATTTTTAAAGATTTCAAATCAAACTTTTTACAAAATAAACCTTAAGAGAATACTTTTAAAGATTTCAAAATATTTAAAAAGATGGCCAAAATTGTAAAAAAAGAATACATTTCTATTTTAATTTCTGATCAAATTAAAAAAAAAATTAATAGGAATAAGTTTAAAACATATTTCAAACTTCTGAAAAAATTGCAGAAATAAGTACAAATTTGACAGATTTCAATGAATTTGAAACAAAATGTACATTTTTGAAGATTTTAAAACAAAATTTTTAACATTTTAAAAGAATTTGAAAGGTTGTGGGAATTAAAAAAAAAGTTTTTAAACATTCTTGGAAAAACTGAAAATTTTTTTGTATACTGAAAAATTAATTTTCAGAGAATGTTTTTAAAAATTCAAAACATTTCCAAAATCGTAACAAAAAGAGGCTGGACGATTTTAAGCCAATTTTGTTAATTTTGCATGATTTTTAAAAAATGTTCGAAAATATTATATTCATTTTATAAGATATTGAAAAGTTCTGAAAAAACTTAAAAAATAAGTAAAAATTTGAAAAGATTTCAATAAATTTTTAACAATATGTTAAAACAAAGTTCTTGCAAGATCCCTGGACAAATGTTAAATATTTTTTTATTTCCAAAAATTAATTTTCAGGAAATATTTAAAAAGATTGCAAAAAATTCCAAGATTTCAAAAATTTTAGAAAAAGACTCTAGAAGATTATAAGAATTTTTTTTAACATTAATTTATTTATTACTTTAGTTAATTATTTTTATATGATTGTCGATTTAGAAATATTAATTTTGAGAGAATATTTGTAATTTCAAATCAAACTTAAAAAATAAACTTTAAGAGATTACTTAATATGATTTCAAAACATTTGAAAATATTTCCCAAAAGCTTCTGACAAACTTGGAAAATATGTAAATATATTTTTCCAAATTATAGATTTTTCAATATTTCGAAATTGAATTTTGAAGCTTTTTAAGGATTTTGGAAGGTTTCAAGAAAATAAAAAATGTCCTCAAGATTCCGGAAAAAATTTGAAGTGATTTTTTATTTTGAAAAATTAATTTTCGAATATTTGAAGTCAATTTTTTTTAAATTTTGCAGATTTAAAAAAATTTTAGGATAAATTAGTAGGAATTAACAAAATATATTAATCCAATTTTTTTTTAATGTCAAAAATTGAAAAATATTCCAATCAATTTTAAGCAAAATATAGATTTTTAAAGTTACACAATTAACATTTTAAAGCTTTTTAAGAATCTTGAAATGTTTCAAGATAATAAATTTTTTTCTTAAGATTCCTGAGAAAATTTTAAATCATTGTCGATTTTGAAAAATTAATTTTAAGGCCATATTAAAAAAGATTTCAAAACTAATTTTGTTATATAAATGGCAATTAAGCAATTACTCATTTGAAACGACTTAATAGTAATTTAACTTCTACTTTAAAAAGTATTTAGTTAAAAAAAAAAATGTTTAAATTAAAATTGTTTTGATTGATATAATTTTGAAAATGGTGTATATTTTTATTCTTTAATTTAGAGAATTAAAAGTTATAGTCTGCATTTATATTTCGTAACCAAAAATCTTTGAACTGATAAATTTATAAAACTTAAAAAAAAATTATTTTGCAGTTAAATCATATCCAATTAAAAATTGTTCAATTGAAAAGTATACAACACTTCTATTTTATACGTATAAATTATTAAGCGTTAAAGAAGAGTTCCACTTTGAGTGCTTTATTTTGCAAACCAGGCTATGACTTGGAACTTTTTTTCTTGATTAAAGACCACCCTGCAATTTTAATTAGGTGTCAAGAAAATTTTCAAATTTAAAAAAGCGAGATTTTGATTTCTGCCGTGTGAGTTATCGAATTGATAAATAAAAAGTTTGTTTAATCAATTAAAATATATCATTTTTTCGATTTCAGAGTAGTTTTTATTGGATTTTATACAGATTTTTTTTAATTTCATGCTCGCAGAATGATAGAAAATTGACATTTTTGTGCGAAGGGTTTAAATTTTTTAAATAATTTGTTAATAATTATAAACAAAGAAGAAAAAATCCGTTTTTGTTGAAAAAATTCATTATTGAAAAAACTGTCCATTATATCCTTATGAAAATGGGTACTTAAGAGTTTTTGGGGTCGCTGAATACGAATCTGGATTCAGATTTTGAAAATTGAAAATGGCGGACCCAATATGGCTGCCTAAATTGGGAATATTTTTGGATTTTATCTGAAAATTGGTATACAGGGGTTTTTGGGGTTAGTGATCACGAATATGAACTCAGATTTTGGAAATTTAAAATTGTGGATCTAAGATGGCGCCCGAAACTTGGAATATTTTTGGATTTTTTTCTGAAAATTGGTATACAAGGGTTTTGGGGTCGCGGATCACGAATCTGAAATCAGGCTTTGAAAATCCAAAATGATGGATCCAATATGGCGGTCGAAATAATAAAGTTTTCTGGATTTTTTTAAAAATTAGTGTACAAGGATTTTTGAAGTCACTGATCACGAATCTGAATTTAGATTTTGAAAATTCAGAAAATTGGTACTAATCCATGTTTTAGGTGAGCAGGTGTATGTTTTTTCAAACCTCAATATTCTAAATATTTGTTATTTTGAATACAAATTCAAGATCAGCCACCCCCTGCCTATGCCAAGTTTCAAAAAACAATTTAGAAATATTTTGAATTTTAGCCGGCCATTTTGAAGGTTCAAAATCTAAGTTCATATTCGTGATAAAAGATACCAAAAACCCCTGAACACCAATTTTCAAAAAAAAAATCCAAATTTTGCCCGCCATATTGGATACGCCATTTTGAATTTTCAAAATCTGAGTTCGGATTCGTGATTAGAGACTCCAAAAAACCCCCGTATACCAATTTTCAGAAAGAATAAAAAAAAATATGCCAAATGTTAGCCGCCATTTTGAACTTTCAAAATCTGAGTTCAGATTCGTAATCAGCGACCTCAAAAACCCCTATCTACCAATTTTCATGAAAACTCGTTTCCCTGAAAAATGTATGCCGGAAAGGGTAAATAAATTTACAATTAATGTAATTTTTCCCAATGATAACCAATTTCCATAAAAAAATGAAGTTTTAAATATCTTTTAAATAAGAGCTGATGGAAGCAAATAGAGTTCAAATTTGAATTCAGCGCAAAAAAGTATGTTGGAAATGATGTCCCTCATGCCACAACTACATAGTTGACATTTTGTTGACAAGTGTAAGCTGATAAGGATTCAGGATTTCTACCCTTGGTAAGAAAAGAAAAGGGAAGAGACAAGAAAGAGGAGATTTATATCAAAGGGTAAAAGCGCTTTTTGCGAATCGTTTTTTGGAGGATTCGGATAAAGGTTCAATAGGAGAAAGAAGAGGGACTTTCTGCATGACCTTGACCTCCTTCTGGTCATCCTCGTGCTGTCGAGGATTTCGCTGGAGCCGTTGTATCGATTTTGTACGATACGTCCCCCAGTCACCTCATCGACTGTTCAACCATCGTTGAGCTGAAAACGAGCGGACAATGGATGGAAGGAAGCTCGTCACTCATAAGCTAGATCTCGAGCAAACCAACTTTCGAGACCTGTGGATGAAATAGTGGTATATTGAGCCAAGATCCGCAAGGCCTCAAAATGATCGGGGATTTGATAAACACACTATTCAAATGTTTGGAAATGTCCGGACAGATTGAAACTCCAGATATTTTTAACCGATGGGTACCGAGGATTGCAAGGTGATTACTAGAATTGTGCTAGAATAATCCGCTTGTCAAGTGGATTAGAAGTAGATTACTTTGGCTTACAACTCGATTACTCCAAGTTATAAAAGGATTGTCTGGCCTGCATGTGGATTACCTAGTGTTACAAGTGGGTTACCTAGAGTTAAAAGTGGATTATCAAGGATTACACTAGACTACTTGGATTACAGGTTTATGACTTCGAATTGAAAGCGGATTACGAACTATTATAGTCGATTACTCATAATTAAAAGTGGACTAACCTGAATTATACTAGATTACTTTCGATTAAAAGTGGATTACTCCAGGTTTAAAAAGTTTTACTGACCTAAAAGTGGATTACCTAGCGTTACAACGTATTATGAAGGATTGCACTGCACTACTTGGATTGCAGGTTTACAACTTCGGATTTAAAGTCGATTACGAAGGATTATACTAGATTATTTGGATTAAAACTCGTTTCACCGGAGGACAAATGGATTATCAATCATTACAAGTAGATTAATTAGAATCATACTATATTCCTTGGATTATAAGTGTATTATTATAAGTTTAAAATGCGTTTCTTCGTTTACAAATGGATTATCAATCATTACAAGTAGATTAATGAGAATCATACTAGATTCCTTGGATTGTAAGTGGATTGTTATAAGTTTCAAATGCTTTATTTTGGTTTACAAGTGGATTACCTCGTGTTAAAAAAGGATTTTCCGACCTACAAGTGGATTACCTAGCGTTACAAGTGGATTACTGCTTGGATTGCAGGTATATTACTTCAGATTAAAAATGGATTACGAAGGACTATACTAGATTATTTGGATTCCAAGTGGATTACCCATAGTTAAAAGTGCATGAACCAGGATCATACTAGATTACTTGGATTATAAGTGGATTATTTCGAATTACAAGTGAAGTATCTCGTCTTAGAAGTAAAATACCTAAGATCATTTTGGACTGTCTGGGATTACAAATGATTTATCGAAGATTATACTGGATTCACTTGGATTATAAAAGGATTGCTTGTGAATACTAGTGAATTACCTTGAATTTCAAGTGGATTACTAGGATTGTACTAGATTAATCTATTTTAAAAGTAGATTACAAGTGGATTACTCCCAGTTACAAAGGCTTGTCCGACATGTAAGTGGATTACTTTGCCTCATAAGTGGATCATTAAGGATTACATTAGACTACTTGGATTACAGGTGTATTACTTTAGATTGAAAGTGGATTATGAAGGATTACACTGCATTATTTTAATTAAAATTGGTTAACTCGGAATACAAGTGGATTATAAATAATTACAAGTGAATCAACAAGAACTATACTGGAATAATTGGATTATAAGTGGATTAATTTGAATTACAAGTGGATTACCTGGGAATACATGGATATTATCGAGAATTAAAAGTTATACTAGATTATTTGTGCTGTAAGTGCTTTACTAGAATTACAAATGTATTTTCGGATCAAAAGTGGATGGCATAGCAGTGCAAGTGGATTACCAAGGATTATACTAGATTACTTAGAATAAAAGTAGATTCACTCGAATTACAAGTGAATTCTCTGGGATTACAAGTAGAATACCTAACATTACTCGGGACTGCCTGGATTACAATTTGATTACCAAGCATTATTCTAGATTACAAATGGATTATCTGGGATTACTAGTGGATTACGTCGCACGAATCTGAAATATTCTGGATTACACTGATAAAAATTGGATGAACTGGGATTGTAAGTGAATTAACTAATATTATTATGGATTTATGGGGATTACAAGTGGAGTACCTATGATTATGTGTCGATTACATGGGATTACCTCGATTACAAGTGGATTACCTTGTATGAAAAGTGGATTACTTAGTATTAAACGTAGATTACCAATTAATAAAGTGGATTACCTAGAAATAAAAGTGGATCGCCCATTATTAAAGTGGGACTACCACATTAAAAAAATGGCCTACCAATGATATAAAGTGGATTAACGGGTATTAAAATGAGATTACCTAGAAATAAGTGGATAACCCATTATTAAATGTGGATTACCCAGTATTAAAAGTGGATTACCTAGTAATTAATGTGGATTGCCTAGTATTTAAAGTTGATTACCAAGGATTAAAAGTGTATAAACCAGTATTAAAAGTGGATTACCATGGATTTCACTAGATTATTCGGATTACCAATGTATTGCTCTACATTACAAGTTATTGGATCATTAATTGCAATCACAAGTAGAATACCTAAGATTACAAATAGATTATCTGAGATTATTATGTTTGGGCCGGATTACAAGTGGATTATCAAGGATTATACAGGGGTAAATGGTTAATAAGTGGAGTACTTGTGATTACAAGTGGATAACCTGGCACTTCAAGTCAATTACCAAGGATTACTATGGATTGTCGAAGAGATTTTCTGTGTGAAATAATGACTGAGCTCAAATTGTACGTAGATTACCTACGATTACAAGTGTTTACAAATGTATTATTAAGTATTGAACTTAAGTATTTGGATTAAAAATCGATTACTCTGGATTATAAGTAGATTTGACGGATTGAAAGTAGATTGCCCAACAGTTCAAGTGGATTGCCTTGGATTACAAATGTAATACTCTGAATTACTAGTTAATTACCTAGGATGCTCCTTGATTACCCGAGATTTCAAAAGGATAATTCAGTCTACAAGTAGATTATTCAGGATTACAAGTGGTTTTCTTCACATTACAAGTGGATTGCCTAGTGTTAATTCTAATTGCAGTTAGATTGTGGATTGCTCAGTTTTGCAAGTGGACTATCTGGGATATAAAGTTTGCTATCAGATTATTCTGGATAGTCTGGAATTAATTTAAATTATAAGTGTATTACTCTAGTTAGAAGTGGATTGTCTGACATGCGAGTCAATTTAACCGGTACAATTTGATAACTCCTGATTACAAATATACGGCCTGGGATTATACTGGGTTGGATTACTAAAATTACTTAAAATAGGCTGATTACTCCAAATTGCATATGGATTATTAAGGATTGCAGTAGATTATCAAGGATTGAAGTGGACGGAATACTGGGATTATAAGGGGATTAAAGTGGATTACAAGTGGATTGTCTGGGATAACAAGTGGATTATTCAGAATTACAAGAGGATTAGTTGGTATTACAAGTGATTTATATGGATTACTGAAATTACTCGGAATAGTAGGATGACATCATATTACAAGTAAATTACTCCAGATTACAAGTGGATGAACCGGATTACAAACTGGCTAATTTTGATCAAGAATAGAACACTTCAGCTTACAAGTGGATTACTATAGTCTACAAGAGGACTACTCCAGATTACAAGTGGACTAAGGCGGATTACAAGTGGATTACCAAGAATTGAAAGTCAATTACCTAGCTTTAAACTGGATTAACTGGAATTTCAAGTGCATTACTGAGGATTAAAAGTGGATTACTGATTAAATAATTTGGACTTCTGAGAATTAAAGTGGATTGCTGACGATTGAAAGTGGTTTACTGAGACTAAAAGTGGATTACTGAGGATTAAAAGCTGATTACTGAGGCTGAAAAGTTGATTACTGAGGATCAGCTTGGATTATGGAGGATTACGAGTGGATTACTGAGGATTAAAAGTGTATTACTGATGAAATAATTTGGGCTTCTGAGGATTAAAGTGGATTACTGGGGATTAAAAGTGGATTACTAAGGATTCAAAATGGATTTCCAGATTAAAATTGGCTTACGTAGTATTGCACTAAATTACTAACACTATATCGGATTACCATTTTAAATAACAAAGCGGTCCAGCGGATTACAAGACTTGTGTTCTCCTCGATTTAAACAATGAAGATGGTAAATAGAATTATGAAGAAATTCGATATGTTTGGCTTAGAGTGAGTCAGTGAATTTGCGAAAGTGCCTTTATTTACATATGTAAATAACGTTTACATGAATGTATCCCCGTCCATACTATCGATTTGTTCTAAGTGTTCGCACAAATACCACTCGCATTTTGAACAGTTTGAGGATTTGGGTTTGCTCGGCAAATACGGAATTACTTCTGAACAAGAATCCACATTTTCCATATAGACAACGTGGAAATGTTTCTTTAATTCGTAAAAAAAATTTTTTAATCTACATTTGCTTCACTATTTGCATTAACAAAAAAGCGGCTCACAAAGACCACTTAAAAATGTAATGACATACTCGATCCTGTGGGTTTGTCAAATTCTACATATCCTACTGCCTGAAGTCGGATTTTTATGAGAAACACTCTTATTCACCTAAAAACTTGGTCAGAGAAGTGGAAAACTGCAGAAAACCAAAATTTCTTTGATACATTCAATAGCATCGAGTGCGCGAATTCATCCTTGGCGTCAAATCTTCCATTTACCAGTACTTAAAAAAACATGACGAAGAGAGAATTTCGAACGATCACCCATCCGAGCTCTTACCGCGCCCGTCCGTGCTTATCATTCGAAATTTCAACTAGTCGAAAATTACCACATAGCTACGGCCGTCTTTTAGTTTCAACTAATTGTTAGAATTTTATTGTCAAAATGGTACTAAACTTCATCCAATCTTACCTAAATTTCGTATTAAAAAAAAAAATCATTTAACAAAACTCCTCTGACTTAAAACCCAACTATCTTTTTATTTCCTTTTGCTGAAAGTGTTTTCTGCTTTAAAACGAGAGTCGTTCAAGCATTGACACGAATCACTAGACGAAGTGCACCACAGTTCCTGAAGCAATTTTTCAAGGTCGATGAAAAATGTCAAAAGAAAAAAGATGGACAAAAGAAATGAAAAGTGGAAAGAAGGAATGATCGATACTCCACGGATAAACCCGATCCCAGAAGATAGCTTAAGACACACCAAATTTCCTTTTTCTTCCTTTCTTCTTTACGAGTCAAGATGAATGGAAAGCAGTGTTCTTCACGCCCCCTTTCTCATTTTCCTGTTTCCACCCCTCCCCCACCCCCCTCTATCCTCATTGTAC
>NC_046657.1:71586603-71597390 GCF_010883055.1 Belonocnema kinseyi | reverse complement strand
CCCCCTCCCCCAGATCTCCCGACAGCCCCTTTTCACCATCAAACCAAACACCCACGCGTCTTTCTCCTTGACTGAACCAAAGTCTAGGGTATTTTTTTTTCTGATTCCTCCCTCTCATTTAATGATCAAGGGTAATGTTTCATTTGGGAGATGATGGATGATAAGATGGGCGTCGAGTAATTTCTTTAAATTTTGGAAATTTGAAACATAATTTGCTTTGGAAGACAGCAGAGGATTTTATAATTACAGGGTATTATTTCATCGACAAAAAAGAAAATTTTTTTTACTTATCATAAAATATATTAAATCCTTTAAAATCTTTTGAAATTCATTTAAACTCTAAAGAAATGTTAAAAATGCTTTGGAACATTTTAAAATACCCTAAAATAATGAAAAACTTTGAAAATCCAAATAAACTACAGTAAAAAAATGAAAATTTCTTGGGATTTTTCACATACCATACAATATTTTTAGATGAATTTTGATGTTATATTTTTTGTTATTGATCTATATAGTTTAAACCAGAATAGTTTTAATTTTATGCCCGGAAAAAATTTCTCTTAAGAGTAAATTCAAAAGATCCAAGTGCAGATACCAGTGGACCTAAAGACGAATTTTTTCACAGCTAAAAATTAAAAATATCCTAATCTACACGAAAGATTAGAAAAACTGTCATTCCATCGGCAAAAAAAAACAATTAATCTTTAAAAATAATCTAAAATATTACAAAACCCTTGAAGGCCCATTAAATTACTAAAAGAAATTAGAACTTTCTTAGGATTTTTTAAATGCCTCAAAATATTTCAATATTGACAGTTTGTCATTTTTTAGATAAAAAATTAAACTATTTACTCGAAAATTTAATTTTTTCTTTAGAAAATCCATATTTTCGACTAGAGAATTCAATTCTTTTGTAGAAGATATTTTCATGAGTTAAAATATAACTACATATTTTGCATGAAAAATTAAATTTTTTTGAAAACTCAATACTTTTGTACAAAATTTTTTTATGGCTTAAAATCCAAATATGTTGGTTGAAAATTCAAATGGTTTGTTACAATTCGTCTTTTTGGATTGAGTATTCCATTATTATTTTACTTACAATTAACCAATTTAGTAGAAAATTTAACCACTTGGTTAAAATTAACGTTTTTGTTGAAAATTTTTATTTTCAGTTTGAAAATTCGTCTTTTTATTTGAAAATTCAGCTAATTAGTTTAAAATGAATTATTTTGTTCAAAATTCATATTTTTGGATTCAAAATTCTACTGATTTTCAGTAAAATGATATTTTTAGTTCCAAAATTAACCACTTTTATAGAAGATGTAGAAATGTCATCCTTTTTTACTTGAAAATTCAGCAATTTGGTTCAAAATTAACTTTTTTGTTCAAAATGTTTCTTTTTGGGTCGGAAATTAAAGAATTTGTTTAAAAATTCAACTATTTCTTTGAAATTAACTTTTTTGGTGAAAATTCATTTTTTCGAGTTGGAAATTCAACTGTGTGGTTAAAAATGAACTTTTTTGTTGAAAATTTATGTTTTTGTATTCAAAAACCTTCTGATTTTCAGAAAATTCACCTTTTTGGTTCTAAAATGAACCAATTTGATAGAAAATTCATATGTTTGGTTAAAATTAACTTTTTTCTTGAAAAATCATCTTTTCGGGTTGAAAATTCAACTATTTGGTTGAAATGTACTTTTTCCTTGAAATTTCATCTTTTCGGGTTGAAAATTCAACTGTTTTGGTTGAAAATGAACTTTTTTTTTTAAATTTATGTTTTTGGATTCAAAGTTCTACTGATTTTCGGAAAATTTATCTTTTTGTTTCAAGCATTCAATTATTTGATAGATATTAAATTTTTTGTTGAAAAATTTAATTTCTGAATCGAAAATTTAACGGTTTGGTTGAAAATTCATATTTTTTGTTTGAAAATTAAATTGTTTTGTTAAAAATCCATATTTTTGTCCAAAAAATCTGCTGGTTCAAAAATTAGCGTATTTATTGGAAAATTTAATTATTTGGTTGAAATTTCTTCTTTTTGGTTCAATTGAAGTGTTTTGAATCGAAAATTAAACCTATTTTGTTTTTATATTTTTAGGTGTAAATTAAGCTATTTGGTTGATAATTGAGCAATTTTTTGAACATTCTTTTTTTGTTTTGAAACTTTTTTTTGTGACTCAAGAAAAGGGCTTTTCCTTTATAGTTAAAATTTCATATTTCTCGCCTAAAATTTCAACTATTTGATTTAAAAATTCATATAATTTATTCAAAGTTCGACTTTTTGAAAGAAAATTTATCTTCTTGGTTTAAATTTATGTTTTTGGTTGAAAATTTCCGCAAACATTTTTTTCTTTTCGTCCAGTCACAAATTGCTCGCCATAAATTGTTCAATGTAAAGCGTAAAGAATGAGACGCGTGCGCAAGCTGGAATCGAAGAAGTTCGACTAAATTCGATATTTTCCGTTCTTCTTTCAGTCATCGCAATTCGCGCATGAGCTTCGCGAATTTTGCTGCAGCATTTTACCGTCAGCCGTCAGTACGAGGCACGCTCTCTTGAACGAGCGTTCTTCTTTTACAAGTTCGATTTTTCCTCACTTTGACCAATGAGGTCCGGGCCACGCGCAACTAGTGATCGATCCAATTTCGCGGAGACCTAGTCGCTCAAACCGGTACACAGTGCGGACCAACTGATAATTCGGGTTCAACAATTTTTTTGACTTTCACTATTATTTATTTTGTTTTGAATTAAAGCTCATTAAATTCTAAAGAATTTTGTCAGGCTGATTTTTGATAATAAAATTTTTTTGTTATTTAAATTTAAGCATTAAAAAAAAAATAATTTTATATGTGTACAGTTTTGTTTAAATGACATCCTTTTTTGTGTGAAAAATTGTTTGTTTTTTTAATTTGACGAAAATTCAACTATTGGATTGAAAATCAAGTTTTTTTGTCAATTTTGTCAACTGATTTGTTAACAAAATTCCACTATAAAGTTTTAAATGAAAAATTAATTTTTTTTGTAAAAAAAATTATTTTGTTGAAAATGTAAAAATTGTATTAAAAATTCATCCTTTTTTTTTGTTGAAGATTCAATTATTGGGTTGGAAATTCGTCTTTTTCGGTTGAAAATTCAACAATTTGGGAATAATATTCAACTATTGGGTTGAAAATGAACTTTCTTGTTGAAAATTGAACTGTTTTGTAGAAAAAATTTCTTTTCGGAAATTATCCAGTTCAGTGGAAAATTTAACTATTTAGTTGAAATTTTGTTTCATTTTTTATATTTATATTTTTTATATATTTCATTTTTGGTTGAAACCTTACTTTTTTTAGTTCAAAATTCAACCTTAACCATTTAACATTTGTCTTAAGTCTTCCGTTTCTATTAAAAATTCAACGATTTTAGTAAAAAATATTAACTATTAGGTTAAAAATGAACTTTTTAAAAATGAAAATTCATATTTGTTGATTAAAATATCGTCTTTCTGGTAGAAAATTAATTTCTTTAACTGCAAATTGAACTTTTACATTTTTTATTGAAATTTTTTTTTCAGTTCAAACTTAAAACATTTGTTTCGCTTGTGTATTCCTTTAAAAATTCTTCTTTTTATTTAAAAAAAATTAATTATTTCGTTGAAAATTTTAATTCGTCGTTTTGGGTTGAAATCTTTAACAATTTCTTTTTTTGTTGAAATGTTATTTGATTAGATGAAAATTCAACCTGTTTTTTTAAGCCGTGTCTGAAAATTCTTCTTTTTTTGTTAACAATTTTAATATGTTGTTCAAAATTTAACGATTAAAAAAAATTATGCTTTTTAATAAGAGTTCAATTTTGATATTGAAAATTCCTCTGTTTAAATTGGAAATCTAACTATTTTGGTTAAAAAAATTCAACTATTGGGTTCAAAATGAACTTTTTTGTTGAAAAATCCTATTTTTGAATTAAAGACTTGTCATTCTCGTGAAAAATTATTTTATTTAACTGAAATTTAACTTCCATTTTTGGTTAAAATATTATCTGTTTAAGTTAAAAAATCAATAATTTTCTGCAAATTATGTATTGTATTTTGGATTTAGAATTGAACTATTTTGATAAAAATTCATATTTTGGGTTAAAAATATTGGTCTTTTTTGGTAGAAAAATAATTTCATAAACTGAAAGTTTAACTATTCTATGTTTGGCTCAAATGTGATATTTTTAGTTCAAAATTCAACCATTTTTTGAAAATATGTTCATTTCTTTAAACAATTCATTTTTGGTTAAAAATTGAATTATTTTGTTGAAAACGTAAAAATGTTGTAAAAAATATCACTTTTTTTTGAAAATTCGTATTTTTATGTGGAAAATTAACTAGTGGGATGAAAATAAGTTTTCTTTTTGAAAATTTGCATTTTTTGTTGCAAAATTTAACTTTTCAGTAGGAAATTGACATTTTTAGCTTGAAAGTTCATCAATTTGGTTCAAATTTTTTTGTCTTTCTTGAGTGAGAAATTTTGTTTTGTTCAAAAATTCAACCATTTTTTGAAAATTTGTGTTTCTTTAAGAAATAATCATTTTTGAAAAAAATTCAATGTTTTGTTTTAAATCTGACAATTTTTTTTATTCATCACTTTTAATTGACAGTTCAGCTGTTTTGTTAAAAATTCGTCTTTCTGGTAGCAATATTTTGAACAATATTTTTTACATGAAAATTCTACAATTTGGTTGACTTTATTTTTCTTTCTTGGCTGAAAAAATTCACAATTTTTTGAAATTCTTGTATTTCTTCTTATTTGGTTCAAATTTAATTTATCCTGTTAAAAATGTAAAAATTTTGCTAAAAAAATTGTCCTTTTTCATTGAAAATTCAACTGTTTTGTTGAGAATTCGTCTTTTTGTGTTGGAAATTCAAATTGTGGGTTGAAAATTTTAAGTTCGAAAATTCAACAATTTGGTTGATTTTCTTCTTTCCTTGCTGAAAAGTCTTTCTTTGTGTAAAATTAAACTTTTTTATTTAAAATTCTTATTTTTTTGTTGATTGAAAATTAATTTTTTCGATCTAAAAATTTCACTATTCCATTTCTGGTTGAAATATTTTTAAAAATAAAAAAATTTAGTCTTTTGAAAAATCGTATTTTTTGGTAGAAAATTTATTTATTTAGAAAAAATTTAAATTCAACTATTCCATTTTTTGTTGAAATATTATTTTTGTTAGTTCAAAATTTCACAATTTTGGTTAAAATTCATCCTTCTTCGTTATAAATTCAACTATTTTGTTACTTCTTTTTTTATATAAATATTCATTATATCAGTTAAAAATTAAAGTTCTTGGTTGAATTTTCACAATGTTTATAAAGAAATTAATGATCTTTAATTTTTTTAATATTTAGACAAAATATTGTTTAAAGAAATGAAAATTCTTTAAACTAATACTTTCGATTTTCGCTTTCAGAGAAAATCTCCAGCAACATCTTTTGGAGGATTTTCCTCTCCGATTTCCTTTTTGCCCGATAACTCGATTATTTTTTGGAAAATATTTTTCCGGTCAAGAATAATAAATAATATAGTATAATAATAAAAAAATAAAATAATGAGTGGGGTCGGTTTCCTCGCGGCCGTGAAAACTTTTGCACCTCGAGGACGACGTCGTCGTCGTTGTGAAAAACAACACAAGGTTCTAGAACTTCCGGGTTATGGCTATGGCTCCTGTTGTATGCAACCGGATGTCGTTCCTTGTTGGGATGCGGCACCTCCAATTACCCCACCTGCAGCGTTTTTACCGCCTGGGTACAAGAAGCGCTTCCCAGGTGAGAAACTAAAAAAATCTGGGAGAAAATTTGAAATTTTGAATAAAAAATGTCAACCTTTGGCAAATTACATTTTTAAATTTTAAAAAAAAAGAGTTTTTTTGGATTATTTTCCATTTCCGAATTGAAAAATTCGTGGCAGTTTGTGACATAACTGAATTTAGAAAATTCCGAAAGAATAAATGGGACGAATGCAAAATTTTGAAAAATAAAATTCCCAACACGGTAAAATACCCTGTAATTTAAAATTTCCGAATTAGAAAATTTCTGAAAGTTTAAGGAAGATTGCAAAATGGGACGACTGAAAAATCTCGAAAAATAAAATTCCCGATACTGTCAAATTCACAAAAAATAAAATTCCTGAAAAAGGAAATTGCTAAGTTAAAAATTCTCGAATAATAAAACCCGGAATTATAAAACTGCCGAGCAATAAGATTCCCGAAGAGCTTATAATATTACCAAATTTTAAAATTCCCAAATAATAAAATTCCCGAATTTAAACAATTTTTTGAATAAGAAAAAATTTTTTATTGTGTAATTTCGGGTATCTTCTCTCTCTGATATTTTATAATCCTGTAATTTTTGGACGTCTGGAAAATGCTAAAAATTAAAATTCTTTACTCTGTAAAATTGTCGAACTGGAATATTTCCGAATAATAAAATTCCCGAAAAACTGGTAAAATATCCGATTCGAAAAATTCCAGAATAATAAAATTCCCGATGAGTTTCTAATATTACCGAATGTTATTGAAAATTTTGATCCAAAAATAAATGAATATATATTTTTTTCAATTATTTTAATTTTAAATTCAGACAATAATTTTAGAAACTACTTGGAAGATAATTTTTTTGATAAAAGATATTTGACCATTGTATTTTTTATAAATAAATAATATTTATAAAAAAATTCATTGTTTAAATTCGGAAATTTTCAGGTTCGGTTATTTTATAATTCTTGAATTTCATTATTCGAAAATTTTCCAATTCGAGATTTTAATATTTCGGGAATTTTCCAATTCGGAAATTTTACAGTGTCGGGAAGTTTATTTTTCGAGATTTTTCATTCGCCCCAAAATTATTCGGGAAATATCCGATTCGGGAATTTTATTATTCGTGAATTTTTTTTTTTTTTATATTTTCCAATTCAGAAATTTTAATATCAGGAAATTTTATTATGCGAAAATTTTACAGTGTCGAGACTTTTATTTTTCGGGACTTTTCATTCGTATCAAAATTATTCGGGAAATATCCAATTCGGGAATTGTATTATCAGGAAAAATGTGATAATAATGCTGACTGGGACGACTGAAAAATCTCGAAAAAATAAAATTGCCGAAAAAGAAAATATTCGATATAAAAAATTCCCGAGAATTAAACATGAAATTTTCGAAAAATAAAATTTTACACTGTAAAATTTACCGAAATTACAAAAATATTTAAAAGAGAAATAACCTGAAATTATAATATAACTTAATTTGAAAATTCGTGAAATAAATTTTCCCATGTAATAAAATGGGAATACTAAAAAATCTCAAAAAATAAATTTTCCGACACTAAAATTCTGTACACTAAAATTTCCGAAAAAAGAAAATATTCGAAGTTGAAATTTTACGAAATTTTAAATTTTCTGGATTGGAAAATTTCCGACAGTTTATAATATGACTGAATTTGAAAATTCACGAAATAATAAAGTGGGATGACTGAAAATTAAAAGAACAAATAAAATTCTACACATTAATAAATACCAAAATATTTCCATTTGATAAAAATATTTTATTTATTACTTTATTAATTAAAGAATTTCGTTTCGGAAACATTGGTAATTTTATTTTTTGAGATTTTTCATTCGTCCCCAAATTTAGGTATATTTTTTTTAATTTACACTAACTTCTATAAATGTTAATTAATTCAGCTGGACCCCTTGATTCTTTTTATGGTACAAGTGACGTATAAATAATTTCATCCGATATTTTCCGGCTGGCCAAACATCAAGAACGAAGAGCGTCCCGGCGCATCGGGTCGCGAAGTGAAATGTCGATGACCTCGCTAAAGCGCCGCGACGCTTTCTCGGTTCAAGTTCACATAAGATCTTTCTTTCCTTTTATCATATTTTCCCTCCTTGAAAAATTAAAAGAAAAAAAAAACAATAAAGAGAAATTACTCAAATTTTTTGTACAACGGCAAGCACAACAACAATAATCAATTATTATTCCAAATTTAATTTGACAGTTAATTATTTTAATTTTTAAATTATTTAAATATATCACCTGTATTTGATAAGTGTCCAAGTTCTAGAGAAAAATTGTATTTTTTAGTAAAAATTATTTTTGTAATTTTCCCTTGTTTAAAAAAAAGTGTAATATATTTTTACCGATAAAATAGAGTAAATTACCATCATTTACATTAATGCGACAATTGAATGTTTTCTTTCAAATTTCGTATTACTTGCAACATTTTGTAATCGTATCCGAATTTCAGCGAAAAATTGTAAAATTGTACAATTTAAGATTGAAAAGCTTTAAGTTATACAGTTACAAACTAAAAAGTTTAAAATTAAAGTTTTTTAATTAAATAGCTTTAAATTGTACAATTTAAAATTGAAAAGCTTCAAATTTTACAATTTTTAATTGAATAGCTTTAATTGCACAATTTAAAATTGAATAACTTGAAATTGTATAGTTTTAAATGGAAAAGCTTTGATAAAATGTAACAAATCACAATAGTATGAAATTTTTAAGTTTTTATTGTACAAGTGAAAATTGAAAGTCTTAGAATTCTACAATTTCATTTTGAAGAGCTTAAAATTGAACAATTTTCAATTGAAAAGCTTAAAATTGTACCATTTCAAATTGAAGAGCTCAAAATGGTACCATTTCAAATTGAAAAGATTAACATTGTAAAATTTCAAATTTAAAAGTTTTAATTGCACAGTTTTAAATTAAAAATCTTAAAATTGTACAATTTTAGATTGAGAATTATTATAATAAGGATGAAAAATCTGAAGAATTTCTATTCTGAAGCGTTTGGAATTGAACAATCTTTCACCGACAGTTTAAAAATTGTAAACAAAAACTCAACATTCGAAATCGTTTTAAAATAATAAAAATCTGCAATTTTGAATACAATTTAAATTTTAAAAAAAGTTGAATCGTTCAAGGTGGAAAACTTTCACAGAAATTAATACGTTTCGTCTTTTACACCAAAAGACTAGAAAAAGAAATTTAAAAAAATTCATAGTTAAAAAAATGGCTTTGCAAAATTCATTTTCCATAATTGGATCCAAATAATTAAATCTTCAGTCTCAGAAATGTATTAAAAACTCAAAAATTCTAGTGCACGAAGTGTTTCATCTCCTGTTCTATATTTCTGCCCTTAAATTTCCCCAGGGCTTCGATGAAAATTCGCTGTCTCATAAATCTAAATATATTCATAACATAATAATTCAGTGTCTTCCTTTTCACAAATCGTTGAAAATAACGAGGCGAAAAGAAAAAAGAATGCGGAAAAGAAAATTGTACAATTCTTTTACATTTGTCAAAATTTGCACAATATTTTCCAGAATTTATCAACTTTTTTTAATAGGATTTGTAACTATTTGCGAATATCATTACAGTGATTTTACAATTGTGTATATAATAATAAATTTTTGACATGCAAAAAGGAAATTATAACAAAACAAATAAATCTATAATTTGATGAATTTTCAATTAGTTATATTCACGAATAAAAAAAATTGATTTTCAACCAAAGTAGACGAATTTTTAATGAAATAGTTCAATTTTCAACCAAACAAATGGATCTTCAACTGATAATTTTTTTTCAAATTAGCTTAACTTTCAACCAAATACTTAAATTTTAATTCAAGGTGATTATTTTCTGTTAAAAAGACGAATTTTCCACAAACTTACTTAATTTTCAACTAAATAATGAAATCTTCAACCAAGAATAATAAATTTTTAATTAAATAGCTGAATTTTCACTATAAAAAATTAATTTTTAACAAAATAGTTGAATTTTCAATTTTAAAAAATTAATTTTCAACTCAATTGTTGAATTAATAATGAGTAAAATTTGAAGTTAGAAAAATTTATTTTCAACCAAATAGAGGAATTTTCAACTAGTAAAATTAATTTTGTATTGATTAGTTAAAAATGTAATCAAATAGTTGAATTTTCTATTAAGAAGATTAATTTTCTATGGAAGAGACGAATTTTGAACAAAGTGCATGAATTTTCAATAAAATAGTTCAATCTTCAACCAACAAAACATTTCCACTAAATAGTTCAATTCTCAACTAAAAACTAAATTTTGGAGCAAAAAATTGATTTTCACCAAAAAAAATGCGAATTGTAAACAAAATAGTTCTTCTACCAAATAGATTAATCTTTTACTAATTAATTGATTGTTCACAAATTAGTCAATAAAGAAGATTAATTTTCCATAAATAGACGAATTTTTAACAAAATACATGAAAATTTGTCAAAGTTGCACAATTTTTTCCAGAATTTATCAACTTTTTTTTATAGAATTTGTAACTATTTGCAAATATCATAACAGTAATTTTCAAATTTGTAGAAATTTGTTCAATGTCATGATTAGAGAGATATTTTTCTAATTAAGACTCGCTCTCGAGGAGAAATCCGATAAAAAGTGTCGGGACGAATATCGCGGATGCAATTAGCTTTATAAGAGAAATGTTGGCATATAAGTCATTCCAGTTGCAGAGAGAGAATTTTAAAATTATATTTCTACGACTCTGTCACAAAATCGTACTTTTTTCCAAGGAGGGGAAGTGAGTCAAATGATGGTATAGGAAATAAGCGATGGGGGAAGTGGAGAAGATGGTTGATGAGGGGCAAGTAAATAGGAGGAGTAACGGGAAATCATGAAAGAAATAGGGAAAGTAAGGGGAGAGGAAGTATGAGAAATGACGGATGATGAGGGGAGGGGAAGTAGGTGAAGTGAGAGAAGGAGTAATAATAGGGGAAGTGAGGGGAA
>NC_046657.1:71572243-71586503 GCF_010883055.1 Belonocnema kinseyi | reverse complement strand
TGAGCGAGGAAATATGGGAGGTGAGAGATGATAATGGGAAATGAAGTAGGGGAAATAATGGGATGGGAAATAAGTGCTGGAAAAGGGAAGGAAGGGGGAGGGTTGATGAGGGGTGAAAAAGTAAGAGGAGTAAGGAGAAATGATGGAGGAAATAGAGGAAGTGAGTGGAGGCGAAGTATGAGAAGTGTGGAATCAGGGGGAAGGGGAAATAAAGGAAGTGAGTGGGAATGATGGAATGGGCAATAGCAAAGGGTAAGTGAGGGTTAAGGGAAGAGAATGGGGATGATAAGAGGAGGATGAGTAGGGGATGTGAGGGGAAATAATGAAATGGCAATATCGAAGGGGAAGTGGAGGAAGTGAGAGTTCATGCAGGGTTAGTAAATAGAAGCAGTAAGGGGAAATTATGGAGGAAATAAGGGGAAGTGAGGGGAAATGATGGGATGGGAAATAAATAAAAGGGGAGGGGAGAAAGTGAGGGATGATGTGAATTAAGGAAGAGTAAGGGGAATTGGTGAAGGTAATAGAGGAATTGAGGGTAGAGCAAGTATGTAGTAGGGGTGTAATGAGGTAAAAAATTAGGGGAGTGAGAGTAGGAGAAACGTGGCTGAAAATTATTTTATTTGGTTAAAAATTTAAGTATTTTGTTGAAAATCGTCTATATTGGTTGAAAATAAATTTGTTAAACTGCATTGAAAATGCAACTATTTAGTTGGAAATTTATATATTTTCTAGGATTCAACTATTTGGTTAAAAATTCATTTTTTTAATATAAAATGAATCGTAGTGATTAAAATTGCAATTATTTGTTTGAAAGTTGAACTAATTTGTGGAAAATTAATTCTTTTTAACTGAAAATTAATTTTTTTAGTTAAAAATTAATTTTTTGACTGCAAATTTATTTGTTTAGTTGAAAATGCAACAATTTCGTTTAAAATGCAGTTATTTGATAAAAAAATAAATTATTTCGTTGAAAAATTCAACTATTTATTTGGAATTTTATTCTTCTTCGTTAAAGATTCAGATATTTGGTTGAAAATCTATGTACTTTGATGAAAATTTCATAATTTTAAGATAAAATTAATGTTTATGCATAAAAATTAAACTATTTGGTTGAAAGTAGAAATAATGTTAGACAATTAATTTTATTTGTTTGTATTATAAAAGTATTTATTCCCCCGTTATTCCTGTGAAGTCTAATTTTATTCCAGTTTTCATCACTCTTTTATTCCTGAATTATTCGTTTCTCTCATAAAAAATATTTTTCCTGATAAATTGTTATCGCTGTTATACGAACTTTTAAAGCTCGAAATTGATATATACTTTTTAGAAATATGTCAAAATTTTTTGTTTTACTCCCGTGGGAATAAAATTATAGATCCATCTATCTCAAGTTTCCCGGATCGCTTTCAACAGCTGCGTCTCGTTCAAGAAATCGCGTTCAAAAATAATTGAAGATCCGAGAACAAAAAAAAAGAAAAGATATTTATTTCAAGATGACCCACATATTGGAGGAAAAAGTTCGGAATTTTCGATTTCAGAGATTAAATGTCATTTAATCGAAGAGCGAAACGGGTACAGTAGGTCAGAAAAAAATTACAAATCTACAAAAAATAAAATTAGGATGACCAATACAAGATTGCAAAATAATTTTTCGTAATTTTCGGTTTTTCTTTACGGATTTAGAATTTTTTTGTAACTCAAAGATGGATCATTTCAAAATTTGAAGTAAAGAATAAAACATAAATAAAGTGAATATGTAAAGAAAATAAAAACTTATAGAAAATAAAAATGGAATAAAGCTGTAAATATAATGAAATTGAAAATATAAAGAAAACGCAAATAAAATAGAAATGTAAAGATATTAAAAACAAAATGGAAAATTGAAAAACCAATTTGAATTGGATAAAAATATAAATTTGATGAAATTGAAAATGCCACAAAAATTAAAAGATTAATAAAAAAAAAATATAAATAAAATGAAAATGTAATGGAAATTAAAATATGAAGAAAAATTCATAGTATTTGCGATAAAAAATTGACTATGCTATACAAATGAAAATGTAAATACAGTTATAACACAAAGAAAATGAAAATGGAATGAAAATGTAAATTAAATGAAATTAGAAAGGCACCGAAAGTAAAAAGGTAAAGAAAATTATAATATAAAGAAAATAAAAACTTAAGGAAAATTTAAAGGAAATGGAATTTCAATAAAAAAAATAGAAAAGTGAAGAAATTTATAATAGAATAAAAAAATAAATTAAATGTAAATTAAATCAAATTGAAAATTCAACAAAAACGAAAAATTAAAAAAAAATAATATCAAGAATATGAAAATGTAATGGAAATTAAAATATAAAAGTAAATGAAATGAAATTTAAAATTCAATGAAAATGAAAATACAAAGTAAATTATAATGAAAAGTACAAGGAAATTACAAGAAAAATATAAAAGAAATTCATATTATAAATAAAAATATAAATAAAGTTAAAATGGAATAAAAACTTAATGAAAATAAAAATGTAAAAGCAAATGAATTGAAATTTTTAATTAAAAGAAATATAAATTTAAAGAAAATAAGAACTTAATAAAAATAATGATATAATGCAAATTTAATGTAAATTAAAATATAAAAATATATGAAATCGAAAATGCAAAGAAAATGAAAATTTAAAGAAAATGTAATGGAAATGAATATTCAACGAAAATATAAATGCAAAAAAAACTAGAATAAAAAATACAAAAGAATATAATATAAATATAGGTATAAAAGAAAAAATTGTATTAAAATGGAATGATAACTGAATGAAAATGAAAATGTAAATTCAAAATGCAAAGAAAATAAAAAAAGTAAAATTTAAACACAATAGAAATGTAAAGAAAATGAAATTATGAATAAAAAATAAATGTAAAAAAAGATCAAATGGAATAAGAAATAAATTAAAATTAAATTAAAATTGCAAAGAAAATGATAAAGAAAATAGAAAGTTGAAGAAAATTGGAATGGAATCTAAAATAAATTTAAATTAAAATGTACATTAAATAAAATTCAAAAGTCAAAGAAAATGACTATATAAAGAAAATAAAAAACAAAGGAAAATAAAAAATTATAAGAAATTTAAAATTTAAGGAAAATGGAAATAAAAAGGATATTAAATGATAGTGCAAATTAAAATATAAAAATAAATGAAAAAAAATTAAATTGTTATGAAAATGTAATGAAAATAAATACCTGAAAGAAATCAAATTTAAATCAAATTTAAATGTAATAAAAACGAAAGTGCAAAGAAAATAGTGTCAACCTGAGTAATTATGGATCAAATTGTTCCTCCCTAGACTAAAATTTGTTGTATTAAACTTTTGAGTTTACCCTGATAAAATGCTTATAAGATATACAGAAAGTCTCGTTTAAAAAAAATCTTCTGAATTATATAGCATAAAAGTTGATCCATTTTTGCCCCGAATGGTTCCTAATTACCCCAGTTGACGTTCCAAATTTCTCGAGGTAAAAAAGTGTTACAGTTTTTCTATTTTTCAATTATTACATTATTTTTAAATGAAAAATGGTATATGAATTGCCTCCAGGGTTTGGAAAGGCAGATGTTACAATTGAATGTGAAATTCAAAGAGGTACTGCTTCCTTTCTTTGTCGATGAAGTGCAACGGAAAGATAGGACGGGAATATCATTTCGCTTGCAGCGAAGTTGTATTTGTTATCATGGTGTTCATGGCTTTCGACTGTATGAAGCTTGGGGGTTTGTTTTGAAATACAAAAACATACAAGCTAATATTTCCATTTTCTTTTCTTTTTTAATTTTTTTTTTAATGTTCATTTTCGATACATTTTAATTTACTTTGAGTTTTATTTTTCGTTTTATTTACATTTTTATTCCATTTTCGTTATATTTTTATTTCTTTAAGTTTTTATTTTCTTTTCATTTTCAATTTCATTTGCATTTTCATTTTCATTGGCATTTTCTTTGCATTTTCTTTTGCATGTGCATTCCATTTTCTTTCAATTTTCTTTGCATTTTCAATTTCATATAATGTAGATTTTTACCTTCATTTAATGTACATTTTCAGTTTATTTCATTTTTTATTCTATTTTAATTTTTTTTTACATTTCTATTTTAATTATATATTTTTTTTCTTTGCGTTTTCAATATTATTTACATGTTCAATTTCAGTCAATTTCCTCTTTCTTGCATTTTCAATTTCATTTAATGTACATTCTTATTCATTTTTTATTCCATTTTAATATTTTTGCATTTACATTTTCTTTATATTTTCATTTTCCTTGCGTTTCTAGGTTCTTTAAATTTTCATTTTCTTTATATTTTCGTTTTCTTTACATTAAAAATTTAATTCCATTTGTTTTTTTCATTTTCAATTCATTTTCATTCATTTTTTTTCTTTATTTTAATTTTATTTGCATTTTAATTGTATTTTCCCTAAGTTTTTATTTCCGTTGTATTTTCTTTTTTTTTTGCAGTTTCAAATTAATTTCATGTTCATTACATTTCCTTTCAATTTTCTATGCATTTCAATTTCATTTACTGTAGATTTTCATCTTCATTTGATGTACATTTTCAGTTTCTTACAGTTTCTTACAGTTTTTAGTCCATTTTAATTTCTTTACAATTATATTTTCTTTATATTTTTAATATTATTTACGTTTTCATTCATTCTTTATTTTATTTATTTTTTTTTTGTATTTTCATTTTCATTGAATTTACATTTTCTTTATATTTTCATTTTCCTTAAGTTTTTATGTTCTTTAAATTTTCATTTTCTTTACACTTTCGTTTTCTTTGCATTTAAAATTTTATTTCATTTGTTTTTACATTTTCAATTTCGTTTTTATTTAGTGTTTTCCTAAATTTTAATTTTATTTACATTTTCATTCCATTTTACCTCAGTTTTTCGTTTCTTTGTATTTTCTTTTTCTTTTGCATTTTCAAATTCATTTTCATGCTCATTCCATTTCCTTTTATTTTTCTATGCTTTTTTAATTTCCTTTAATGTACATTTTTAATTACCTTCGTTATTTTATTCCATTTCAATTTGGTCGTTAGATTCTTGATTTTATTTTAAGGAATTCTGCATATTATCTTGATTATTGGACGTTAAATATGATTTTAAATTTGATTTTAATCTCATTTTAATTTCTTAAATTTCAATTCTAATTTTCTGCAAATTTATATATTCTTTTTCTTTGCACTTTCAATATTATTAACATTTGCTATTTCTTTTAATTTCCTTTGACTTGCATTTTCAATTTAATTTAATGTACAATTTTATTCATTTTTTATTCCATTAAAATTTTTTTTTTATATTTTCATTTTCATTGCATTCCGTTTTCTTTATATTTTCATTTTCCTTAAGTGTTTGTGTTCTTCACATTTTCATTTTCTTTGCATTCAAAATTTCATTTAAATTGCTTTTAAATTTTCAATTTCATTTTCATTCATTTTATATATTATTTTAATTTTGTTTGCATTTTCATTTGATTTTTTTTACATTTATATTTTTATTTAATTTACATTCTCATTTTCTTAACAGTTTCATCACGTTTTTATTTTCATATTCTTTTAATTTCATTTACTTTTATTTTTTAATTTCCCTGCAGTTTTAATATAATTTAATTAACATTTTTATTTTCTTTCCAGTTTCATCACGTTTTCATTATTTTAAAATTTTAATTTTCTTTACATTTCGCGCATTTGTCTAAGTTGCATTTGGGTCGCGCTGGCAACTTTTGCTCGTGCAGTCATAAGGGCTGGCACACTCGGATTTTGCTCGCGCATTTATCTTAGGTTCTCCCATTACTAGTCTTTGACTCGCGCAGTAATATTTGGGTCGCGCACTCATTTTTGGCTAGCGCATTGACTCGCGCACTCAGCTTTTTCCGGACAAGTAATCTTTGGCTCGCGCAACTCACCTTTTCCCGAGCAAGTAATTTTTGGGTCTCGCAGTCATCTTTGGGTCGCGTAGTAATGTTTGGGTCGCGCAGTAATGTTTGGGTCGCGCAGTAATATTTGGCTCGCGCAGTTTTCGATGGGTCGCCCAGTCATCCTTGCCTCGCACACTCGTTTTGAAAACATACTCTCATCAAAATATGCACTCTTGCCTCCCTTGGCGCATAATATACTATTAAAACACTTGGTAATAATAAAATAGTGCAATTGTATTCATCACGTGAAGACACACAAATTCGCAATTACAAAATATTCTCTCATTGAGGCAAGTAAAGAGAAAAAAGAAATATAGAGAGTCGTTTGTAGGTTAAAAAGCATTTGAAATTGCTGTTTGCAACATCCGCCAACGTCAATGCAATCCTCCAGAAGCACTCTTGAAACTCTACGTAACAATGGCGTTTCTAAAGCTCCGTCTAGCCGTTTCGACTTTTATTGCATGCCTTCTATATTAAAGCCACATTGCTCTATTTATAAGAAAAGAAAAAAAAATTCAACTTTTCTCGAAAAAGTTTTCGAAAATTTTCAGATATTCATTTGAATTTAGAAAAGTTTTATATTAAGGCGATCCAAACAAAAAATAATTTTTTATTCGCATCCCCTTATTTGGTGTTATCTTTGTAAAAGTAAGTCACATCGCAGATAAGTTTCATATAATGTTTAAAAATTCATCTGCCTTAGTAGAAAGATAATTCTTTTGAAAAATCATGTTTTTCTGTGTAAAAATTGTTCCTTCTTTTAATTTTATATAATACAAATTTTGGTTTCAAATTCATCTCCGTGTCTCAAAATTGAACTATTTTGTTAAAAAATTAATTATTCAAATTCTTTTTTGGTAGAAATTTATAATTCTCGGCTGAAAATTTATGTTTTCATTTATTTATTAATTAATCTACTTTTTAGAAAATTCATTTTTTAGTTAAAAATTCGTTTTTTTTTAATTTTGGATTGAAAATTGAATTAATTTAATAAAAAATATATGCTTCCAATTATTTTAAAAAGAATTATTCTACGTTGCAGAAAATTTAACAATTTTGTGAAAGTAATTTTTTGGTCAAAAATTCGTTTTCTTTATGGGTTAAAAATGCAATTAATTTGGTAGAAAGTATAACTATTTGGTTGAAAATTAATTATTGTAGTTGAAAGTTTATCTTTTTGGTCTAAATTGTATCTTTTTTGTTTAAAAAACTTTTATTTTTTGGTTAAAGATTAAATTTGTATCTTAAAACTGAACTAGCCCAGTCAAATATTCGTCATTTAAGTGAAAAATCTATCTACTTTGTTGAAAATTAGTTTTTAAAAATTGAAAATTAATTTTTTTACTGAAAATTCAACTAATCCACTTTTGGTTGAACATTGATGTTTTTAGTTAGAAATTCGACAATTTTGTCAGGGCAAGAAGTTGGTGGAAAAATGTTATTTGAGATGTCTGGAGGAAATTCCGAGAGTTACTCTTTTTTTTTGCCAAGACGCAATGCGCATCCGACTTGATTACGTTGGGCTCCAGTTGCAAAAAAAAAATATTACTGTAATACAATATCAGGGTGTCTATCGTCCTTGAAATCTTTGGAAACCTGAAAAAGACTTGGAATTTTCTTTTCCTGGAAAAACCTTGAGAAGTCCTTGCATTTTTTAACCTGGAAAAGTCCTTGAATATTTTTAATTGGAAAAACCTAGAGAAGACCTTGAATTTTTTATCTGGAAAAGTCCTTCAATTTTGATAAATGGATAAATCTGGAAAAGTCCCTGATTTTTACCTGGAAACCCTGGAATAGTCCTGGAACTTTTTTTACCTGGAAAACTCCTTGGTTTTTTTACCTGGAAAACTTGGAAAAGTTATTTACTTTTTTTAAATGTAAAAGTCCTTAAAATTGTTTTCCTAAAAAAGTCCTTGTTTTTTTAACCTAGAAAATTCTTTGGCTTTTCAACTATAAATCCCTGGAAAAATTCTTAAATTTTTTACCTTGAAGATTCATTCACCACGTGAGAAGTCCTTCAATTTTTTCACTTGCGAAAATATTTGAATTTTTTAACCTGAAAAAGTCTGAATGTTTTTACCTAGAAAAATCTGGAAAAGTTCTGTAATTTGTTTAACCTGTAAAATTCCTTGATTTGTTAGCTGGAAAACCTCGAAAAGTTCTGAAATTTGTTTAACCTTGAAAATTCCTTCATTTTTTTCCTGGAAAACCCTGGAAATTTTCTTGAATTTATTTACCTCGGAAATTCCATGCATTTTTTTACCTGTAAAAGGCTAGAAAAGTCCTTGATTTTTTTTACCTAAAAACCCCTGGAAATTTTCTTAAATTTGTTTACATCGGAAAGTCCAAGTCTAGTTTACTAGAGATTTGTTTTTTTTTTTGGTGGAAAATTTTGAACTTTTTTCCACTTTTCAATTAGAGGAAAGCAATAATTCATTCAATTTAACAAAAATAATGGTTTAAACAATTTATTATAGCTTATAATAATGTTTTCTTTCCTTAATGGTAGAAAGTTACGGTTTTTTCTGAAATTTGTAACTTTGATTTGCCTTTCTATTTGTGAACAATAAATAAATATACATTACAGAGAATCGTATTTTAAAAAAATTTCTTTCTTTTTAATACATTCGGCAAATTTTATATATGGATCATATTAAGTATAAATATTTCTTGGCGTACTTACTAAGAGCCTTACTATTTTTGCTCAATTGAATTAATTATTAACGCATTCCAAGTGAAAAGTAAACAAATAGTGGAAAATTTCAGAAAAACTGCAACTTTTATAGCATTATTCACATTAAATATTATTATTAATAATATAAAATAATAAATTGTTTAAGTAATTGTATTTGTTAAAAATAATTAAGTATTACCTCGGTCTACTTGATAATTAGACAAAAAGGGGGAATTTTTGAAAAAGCCGCGCCTTTCTCACTCTTGTAAGATAAAATTGTTAAAAACAATAATAAATCGTTAAAAAAATGTATGTAAACATGTCATTATCAGTATAAAGAATTATTTCATGTATTAGAAACAATTTGCATTAAAAAAATGCGTAGCCTATTTGGACGTTAATTTATGTCTTGACACAATCATAAAACAAAATTCTTTTTTTATTATTAAAATTTTTTGAGTAAAAAATGTGATCAAAAAATCTTTTGTAAACTACGTAAAAGATTTGTATGAACACACATTTTAGAACAAAAATTTTGAAAACAAAATTTTATGAAATAAAAAATATTGAAATAGAAATTTTCTGAAACAAAATTTTTTCATAAAATTTGTTTTCGAGAAACGCTAGACGCCCAGAAAAATGCTTTGAATCCACTTTTTTATATTTTCTGATATTCTAAGTCGCGTAGTGTAAAATTTTTAAAATAAACTATTTCTGTTTACTAACATTCAAGAATGAGGAGGGACATTTTGATCTCAATTACCATTTTTGTCACGAGATACTGAAAAATCAAGAATCACGATCACGCAATCTATTCTCCCTCTAATATACGAAATCTATTTTGATTCTGAAGCAGATGCTAGAAATTGTCAGTCGAGTGCTGACCGCCTAGTGAACAGCTATCGTCAATCTGGAGGCGGTTATTATTAATATTTAAAAAAAAACTATTAATGGGCCGTATCAATTATTTTAAATGGCGAGGCAAGTGCAGTGCTTATTGTAAATTTATTTATAAATTTATTTATTATTAAGGTTATGGTGTTTGGCTGTGAAAAAAAAACCTCTCAAGTTCCGCTGGGATTCGAACCCAGGTCTACAGTTTGCCGGCTGGTGCTCTAAGCAACTTCAAATAATTTATGCAGTGCTTATTATAAATTGATTTCTCCATTTATTTATATTTAAGTATCGTGTAAAGAAAAAAGGATGTGATCTTCGTAGCTTAGTGGGTTAGCGCACTAGCCGGCAATCTGTAGACTTGGGTTCGAATCCCAGCAGAAGTAAGGAGGAATTTTTTCATAGCTGAAAACCAGAACCGTTTTGGTTTAAGCTAGTGGCTAAGTAGATCAAACAATAAAAAAACTTAGTTGGAATTTTAGCCGTTTGTTTGAAAAATTGATTTTTTTTTTAATTTATCTTTTTTTTTGTAGAAAAATATTTTTTTTTGCAAATGCAACGTTCGGTTAAAAATTTACTTCGTCTTTTTAACTTGAAAATTTATTTTTTTAGGTTGAATGTGTAACAATTTGTTTAAAATTTCCAATATTTTTTATTGTAAATGCAACTGATTGGTTCATTATGTTTTTAATTTATTTTGCTTGTTTCAACATAATTTTGTTGTGTGGAATTCTTTTATTTAAATTGAGGAAAAGTTGACTGTTGTACTTCAAAGTTTTCCTGACAGTTTTTCCTTTATTTTCGTATTTTCGCCTTTTTATTACGCTGATAAAATAAAATTATGCTAGTCAAAATGTAAGGGTTTTTAATTAAATAACTTTCAAGGTAAAATTTTAAATATTAAAAAAATAATATTGCAAATATTCAAATTTTTAAAAAGTATAGAAACTATAATTTTGTAAAAGGAATTTTGAAAAAAATTGGAAAAGCTTCAATTTTTATATCATTTCAAGTGTAAATGACAATCTACAGTTATTGTGGATTGAATAAATTCACAGCATTCTAAATTAAGAATTTTTAAATTTCAATATCATTTTAATTGTAAGATTTAAGTTTTTATAGCTTAGCCATGATCAGTAAAAGAATTTCAAATCGAATAATTTTGAAATGAAAGCTTTGGAATAACAAATTTTAGAATGTTCTTAACTATAAAATGTATAATTTCGAATGAAAGAAAAATTATCAAAATTATTAAAGTTATTACTATTATTATTCAAATTTGAACGTTTTTATTTTAAAAACTTTTACAATTTTCAATCCATATTGATAAATTTTAAACGTTTTCAAAATGAAAACATACGAATTCGAATAATAATAGTAATAACTTTACTAATTTTAATAATCTTTCTTTCATTCGAAATTATACATTTTAAAGTTACAAACATTCTAAAATTTTTTATTCCAAACGCTTTTAGTTCAAAATATTCGATTTGAAATAATTTTAATTTAAAACTGTATTTTTTCAAACTAAAAACATTTATGTTTTTGTTGATTTTTTAACTTTATAATTAATAATTTCTTCAATTCTAAATCTTTAAAGCAAAACGTTAATTTTTTCCACCTTTTTTTCTCAAAATAAGAATGTGTTACTTTCTATTTACTACAGAGCGATCTTAAACCTGAAGACTTTATAAATCATATTTTTATTATCCACTTCAACAATACTTCCGGAGAAATAAATCAGAAAATATATGTCAAACTGTCCCTAAATAGTCTTAAAAATTTCATATATACACCAAATAATTATCCTCACTCGAAAATTATTCTTCAGAATTTGCTCTTGGAAACCATTTTTTAAAATGCAGGTAAACCTGTTCCCAAACTTTTGTAATTGGAATAACAAGATGGTGCTGGCTGGATTCCAAATCACTGTACTCGTGGTAAAAATGTGAACAATTTGTTGGAACGCAATGGAAACTGATTCAGTGAACGAGCGATCGATTTTGTGGTCAAACTGGAATTTAATTTTCCCCCGTTAAATGTCATCTGCCCGCATTCACCCGCAGGTCGTTTTGTTCCGAAAGTAGTTACCATTAATTAAGTCGAATTCTCGTGCAAAATGTAGTGTTTGCTCTCCGGGACTTGGCGTGGGTGGAGTTGGACGATATTTGAGGGCCATCCACTCCCCATAACGAAAACATTCTCAGTTGAGGTGCTCCACATAGAGGACCTTGGAAATTTGGTTCTTTTCCAAGTCTCTTGGCGCCACGAGTGGCAGCCGCTAAACTCAAGTTTCATTAATAAATTTTCCGATAAATCTCCCTCCTAAAAATGTTTCATAAGATTTGATAAAAAAAAAATTAGTCAAAGTAGATGTCGCACCTAGTTTCCCCCTCTTCCCCTAATTCCCCTCCTCCAACTCCCACTACTGCGCTACTTATACTAATGATTCTCCGCCCACTTCCAATACCTTCCCATGCCACTCTTTAATCCTACTAACTCTCCTCACTTCTTCTACTTCCTATCCCTTCACTCCCTCTCCTGCGCCCCTCTCCACACTTCTCCTTCTACCCTTACTGCCCCTGAACAACTTCCCCTGTTACCACTGCTCGTAGTGTGCCAACCCCTAACCTTCCTGTTCTTTATTTCCCCTTAACTCCCTTATTTTCCCTACACCCCCTTATTTAATCTATTTTCTCTTAGTCCCATCATTTTACCTTATTTTCCACACTTCACCGAGTCTAATTTTCCTTTATTTCCCATGATTTGCCCCCCCCTCCCTTATTTCTCCTCACTCTTTCCCTAATTTTCCATCGCTTCTCCTCCCCTGCTTCATATCCAACCAGTTCATATTACTTCTTATACATCCCCTCCCATCATTTGCTCTCATTTACCCTACTTCTCTTCACCTCACTTAACCCACTCCTTTTCACCTCAGTTCAACCTTTGATATCCCTCCCTTCTCAAACTTATTCCTCCTCCACTTAAATTTCCCTCCCTCATTTCTTCTTACTTTCCCTACTACCTTTCCCCCCATTTTCTCTCACTTTGCATACTTCCCCTACCCGCATTTCCCCTACCTCGCTTCTCCTAATTTCCCTGCCTACACCTACTTCGCCACCATCCCTCAGCCACTCCCCATACTTTCCTTCCTCTCATTTAACCTCCTTTACTTCTCCTAATTTCCCTCCCCTCTCTACCCAAACCCCCTTTTCTAATTTCCCACAATCCCCTGGAGAGATGACAACAATTTTCTTTTGTTTTTAGAAGCCACCATGAAATATTTATATATTGATGTAGTGATTCAAGACTATTAATTTCCGCGAAACTTATGCCAAACTTTTTTCCGACGATTCTTTTTTTCGTGAATAATAAAATATTCTTTGAAATTTTATTTTTGAAAAGCAGTAATGATCATTTTCATTTTTTAAGGGATTTTTACAGATCAAAATATGCTTATAGATCAAAAGATGATTACAGATCAAAAGATGTTTAGAGATAAAAAGATGTTTTGTTAAACTAACTTAATCTTTGTTGTTAATTATTTTAATCTTTTTTGTTGTTAGTTAAAATATTTTAATCCTTCCAAAGATGTTAAAAATACTTAATATTTAAAAAATGTTTATTATGGATTTTTAAATTGTTAATGTTTTTAAGATTAGGATATAACAATCCAATTACGTAATCGCGCCTCTCGCACAACAGTGTGGCAAAAGAAGTTTCTACACTACAAATAAATTTTTAGCTTACAGATTTTTGATAAAAATTTAGTTAATTTTTTCTTTAACAACAATGTTGATATTTTTTTAGCATTTCAGAATTACCATTTTTTTTAATATTCAGATTTTTGAAAATGTGTTTCGTCTATGCTAATAATTTTCAGTGGATGCAAATAAATAAAAAAATTTTATTATAATATTATAAACTAATTAATGAACCAAACATTTTTTCGGGTTTCTCAATGTTCAGCTTATTTAAATACAGAGTTCTGGTATGAAATTTGAGAAAAATTAATGTTTCATTACGATTAATAAAAAATAGATGCCACTTGATAATTTTTAAAACAATTTTCGATAAACAAATTCACATTTCCGATATTTTTCAACAAATAGACTTAATTTTTCAGGAAATTAATCAAGAATGTCTTTCCGATGCTCTTTCCTATCATAGTTTTCAGAAAACAACAATGACCAATTTTTTAAACAATTTTCATAAACACTAAAAGTATTATACTTAATATTACGATAAATAGTATATTTTTCACTGTTTTATTATAATATTTTTATTATAACTTATCATCTCTTGGTGGTAGTAAATTTTTCTTAAAATTGTGAAATTAAGTGTAAATATTTCACACCTGAAAATATGTTCGGAATTCAAGATACGTTTACAATTTTAAAAAAGGTTATAGTTTAAAAGATGTTTGCAGTTTAAAAGAAATTAAAAGTTTAAGAGCAGATTAAAGATTAAAATATGCTTGCTTTTTAAAAGATGTTTACAGTTTAAAAGATATTAAAAGTTTAAGAGCATGTTTAAAAGATGTTTACAATTTAAAAATTTTGACAATTTAAAAGCTTTGAATTTAAAAGATGTTTGAAGTTTAATGGATCTTTATAGTTTAAAGGATATTTACAGTTTATAAATATTTCTAATTTAAAGAATGCTTGCAGATTAGTGGAAAATTACAGATTAAAGGAAGCTTACAGTTCAAAAAATGTTCACAGTTTAAAAGATGTTTT
>NC_046657.1:71565293-71572143 GCF_010883055.1 Belonocnema kinseyi | reverse complement strand
AAAAGATTTTTGCTTTCAGTTTGGAAGAAAAATATAACCTTATCATTTGAGAATTGTACTGTTTTTTAGACTTTGAATCATAATTTAATTTATTTTAAAAACCATTTATTTTCTTTCAACTGCAAAATTTATTGTCTCTTTCTGAGGGTGAATTTTCTTCAACTGTAAACATCTAACACCTCAGAAAATGTTTACAGTTTCAAAAATCCTTACAATTTAAAAGATGTTTACAGTTTAAAGGAAGTATACAGTGTAAAAGATGTTTAACATTTAAAATATGTTTGCAGATTAGAAGAAGTTTACAAGTTAAAGGAAGTTTTCAGTTCAACAGATGTCTATGTTTTAAAAGATTTTTACAGTCTATAATATGTTTACAGTTTAAATGATGTTTGCAGGTTAGAGGAAGTTTACATTTCAAAAAATATTCACGGCTTAAAAGATAAGGCGAAGTTTAAAATTCAAAAGATATTTCTAGTTGAAAGGATGTTCACATTTTATTAAGTATTTACAATTTAATGTATGGTTAAAGTTTAAAGGATGTTTGCAGATTAAAGGAAGTTTACACTTCAAAAGATGTTTTCTGCGCGCTAGTTAAGACCAAAAAATTAAAAATTTTGATTTTTTTGTTTGTTACAGAGTCGAAGAAGGAAAAGACTGAACAGAGTTCAAATGGCGGGATATCGTCAAGTGGCGATCAGTCAACGAATCACGGCACCCCGACTCCAGGTTCGGGTCCTGGATCGGGTGCTGCTACCCAAATGGACCAGCAGAAGCCCAACAGACCCAACACTCTCGATCCCAGGGCAAGACTGACCAATCGGCGGATCATCATGCTGGGTGGTGAGCAAGAGGGTTGGAATAATCCCATTCCTCAGCGCCCCTTATCCAAGCCCTACCTTGCTGAAGAATCCACACGAGATCCTTCAAATTCGACAGGTCAGGGATTGTCATCCAACCTCAGAACTTGTCTCAATTATTGGCAAATTATTCGGGATACGGGAACTAACCTATATAGAATTTAATCTATCTCAAACTTTACTAACATCTTACAATTCTTACACTCTTCAACTAGAACCAAGTCTTCACTTTTAACATCACCTCTTATCTTAGAATAACTCACTCGAGACTTACTCTTTTGAGTGGTTTACACTTTACAGTTCTGCTGTTGGAATACGACCCTTTCTTTTTTTTTTCTTTCTTTTTCCTGCAAGATTTATTGCCTCTTGGTGGTGGTAGCTTTTCTCAAAGTTTTGACATTAGGTGTAAAACATGTCAGACCCAAGAGACGTTTGTGGATTAAAAAATGTTTACAGATTTCAAAAAATGTTTACAGATTAAAAAATGTTTACAAATCAAATTTTTTCAGATTTAAAAATGTTCAAAGTTTAAAAGATGTTTTTAATTCAAAAGAGGTTTACAGTTTTAAATACGTGTACAGTTTAAAGAATGTTTTGCAGATTAAAGGAAGTTTACAGTTCAAAATATATTTACAGTTTTATAAGAGGGTTACATTTAAAAAAAAAAAATTTACAGATTAAAGGAAGTTTAAAATTCAAAATATGTTTAATGTTTAACAGATGTTTGTATATTAAAGAAAGTTTACAGTTCAGTATATGTTTACAGTTTAAAGGAAGTTTAGATTTTAAAAGAGGAGTACAGTTTAAAAATTGTTTACAGTTCAAAGGTTTTTTGCAGATTAAAAGATGTTTACAACTTGAAATACGTTTACTGCTTACAAATTTTTGCGGATTAAAGGAAGTTTACAATTCAAAATATGTTTATAGTTTAAAAGATGTTTGCAGTTTAAGGAATGTTTGCAGATTAAAGAACGTTTACAGTTCAAAATATCTTCACATTTTAAAGAATATATCCAGATTAAAGGAAGTATGCTGTTCAAAATATTTTTATAGTTAACAGATGATTGCAGTTTAAAATATGTTTACAGTTTAAAAGAAGGTTTCAGTTTAAAATATTTTTTCAATTTAAAAGAAGTTGACAGATTAAAAGAAGATAACAGATGTTTACAGTTTAAAGGATGTTTGGAGTTACAAAGATGTTTACAATTTGAAATATGTTTACAGTTTAAAAAAAGGTTGGCAGATTAAAGAAAGTTTACGGGTCAAAATATTTTCACATTTTAAAGAATGTTTCCAGATTAAAGGAAGTATGCAGTTCAAAATATTTTTACAGTTAACAGATGATTGCAGTTTAAAATATGTTTTCAGTTTAAAGAATTTTTTTTTATTTAAAAGAAGTTTACAAATTAAAAGAAGATAACAGATGTTTCCAGTTTAAAAGATTTTTACAGTTGAAAAATTGTTTACAGTTTAAAGGACATTTGCAGTTAAAAATATATGTACAAATTGAAATATGTTTACAGTTTAAAAAAGGTTTGCATATTAAAGAAAGTTTACCGTTAAAAATGTGTTTACAGTTTAAAATATGTTTACAGTTTCAAAAATGTTTACAGATTAAAGGAAGTTTACAATGCAAAATTTTTACAAATGTTTACAGTTTAAAGAATGTTTACAGATTACAGAAAGTTTACAGTTCGAAATATTTTTACATTTTAACAGATATTTACAGTTTAACCTATATTTACAGTTTAAAATATGTTTACAGTTTAACAGATGATTACAGTTTAAAATATGTTAATAGATTAAAAGAAGTTTACAGTTTGAAATATGTTTACTGTATAAAGTATGTTTTCTTTTTAAGAAAGGATTACAGTTTAAAAGATGTTTTCAATTTAAAAGAAGTTTACTTATATTTATAATTAAAAATGATTCAAATTTCAATGATTGTTATTTATAAAGAATAAATTTTTAATTATCAACGTGTAAATTTTGAAATTATTGAACAATATAGGGTTTAATTTAATTGTTTACACGCACAAAATTCTACAATTTTTGAAATTTAACTTTAAAATTGTTTAATAATGAAGTTTTTAATTTAGAAATGTGCAAGTTTCAACATTTTTTATTGAAAATTAATAGATTAGTAAATTTTTAATTATGATGATGAAAAACAACAGATTTTTTATTTCCTTGTCCTTTAACGTGTTAACATATTTTAACCTATTCAGGCTGTCTACTCCAACCCCAGAAAAAAATTCCCTAACAATTCCAGGTTTTTTCCAGGTAGCTCAAGTTTTTTTCTAGGTATAATTTTTCATAGTATCTTATCTTCTTATACTTAAAATTCAGTGCATATTTAGATCAAATTAATTCCGGTACTGAATAGTTGAATTTTTAACTAAAAAAAGATCAGTTTTCATACTAAAATGAAATAGTTCAATTCTCAGTTACAATACTTAAATTTTATATCAAAAAGATAAAATTTCAATCCAGAATATAAAATTTCTACCAAAAATACGATTTTCAAACAAAATACATACATTTTTAACGAAATAGTTTAATTTTGCACTAATAATAATACAATTTTCAATGACAAAATTTAATTTCAAAAGAACATAAACGATTTTTCAACAAAATAGTTCAATGTTCAATCAGTGATGAATTTTCAACTGAAATTAGAAATCTTCAACTAATATAGTTTAATTTTCAATCAAAATGATGAATTTTTGACTGAAACATCACAAATATTACTAAATAGTTCAAAAATATTTTTTAAATTTCAAAGGTTTCTTCGCAAGTGTTTTCAAAGATTTCAGAATGATTTCAATTATTTCCGAAAGATATAAAAGATTTCACAAAGATTAGAATGATTTTCAAAAGCTTAAAAAAAGATCGCAAAGATATCATCAAGACTTCAACGATTTTCAAAAGATTTAACAAAGATTTCCATCATTTTTACAAATATAGCCAAACATTTCAAAGATATTTCAAAGATTTCGCAAAGATTTCACAAAGAATTTAAGAATTTCACAAATGTTTCAAAAATGTTTCAAAGCTTTCCAGATTTCAGAAAGATCTCAATGATTTTCCAAAGATTTCGAATATTTCTCAAAGATTTAAACAATTTCCTAAACATACCAAGTAATTCAAAAATATTTCCCAAACATTTCAAAGATTTCGAATATTTCGAAAAAATTTCACAGAAATTTCCGATAAATTATGAAATTTCACAAAGGCATGGATGATTTCCCAAAGATTTCAATAATTTCATAAATGTTTAAGAAATATTCCGAAAATTTCTAAAGTTTTCAAATATTACACAAAGATTTAGAAAGTTTCACAAATATTATCAAATATTTTTAAAGCATTTTTAATATTTTACAAAGATTTCAGTGATTTTCGAAAGATTTCAAATGTTCTGCAAAAAATTCGGATAGTTTGAAAAGATTTCACAAAGACTTCAATGATTTCCCAAAGATTTCAACAATTTCAAAAATATATCAAATATTTTTAAAATATTTTAAATATTTTATAAAGATTTAAGTGATTTTCCAAAGATGAACAAAAGTTTTAAAGATTTGTGATCGATTTGAAAGACTTCACAAATAGCTAAATGATTTTCTAAAGATTTTAGTTATTTTAAAAATATGATGAAATATTTATAGTTGTTTTTAATATTTCGCAAAGATTTGGATAGATATAAAAGATTTTACAGACTTTAATGACTTTTTAAAAATTTCAACATTAAAAAAAAAAAAATATTTGATCAAGATTTCGGATATATTTAAAAGATTTCATAAAGGTTTAAATGATTTCTCAAAGATTTTAGGTAGATTTTTAGATAAATTAAAACGATCTGATATATATATATATATATATATATTCTAATATTGATAAAGGTTATGTGACAATTAAATCAACAAAATAAAAGTAAAAACCTTTTTTAGAACAAGATTATTTTTTCTAGTGTCCTAAACACTTCTTCTTTGTTTTAGTAAAAGAAGATTAAATAATTATCCCAAAACGCCATCTAGCGTCAATTTGATTTACAGATCTATCCAAAATTAGCAAGCAGAAACCCATCCATCAATTTTTTTCGAAGGCGTCTAGCAATCTAGTGATTTTTTTCCGCAAAATGAGTTTCAGGGAAAATTAAATTTCGGACAAATGAATACCTACCATGAATTTAATTGAATTCTTCTCTTGCATCTTTAATTCCTCTAAACGCATTCCAATTTTACGGAAAACAATGGAATTTTCTTCATTTTTTAAAACATTTTTTCCAATTAATTTGAATTCTTTTGAATGTAATTTAAATTCTGTCGAAATCTTCGAAATTCATCCTGGACTTGTTATCCTTTGAGCCGGAAAAAAGTACCTTATGAGCATGGCAAAAAGTGCCCTTTGTTCACTATATTTTATCCCATAAGGACTGTGAGGCCTGAAGATGTTTTCATATTAAAAGATTTTTCCAGATTAAAAAATGTTTACAAATTAAAAGGTCTTTGCACATTAAATGTTGTTTACACATCAAAATGTTCCTGAAATTCCCCCCCCCCCCTCTCTCTCTCTCTCTCTTTTGTTTCTAAAGGGAGTCAGTAAAATAGAATTTTCGAAATAAGCCTATTTCTCTTCCTTACAGTGGAAAGAGGAGGTCTTCATCCGAGCGAAGAACAGCAGATTATCGAGAGATGCTTTCCCTTGCCATCACCAGGCAATTTGATGCTCTCGGACCTTCCGGAACCACCGATTCCACTGAGCGAAATTGGCCCTATTCCTCCGCCTCCCATGTTTAGTTCTCCAAGTCCCACATCACTTTCCAGACAGCAGCAACAAAATCTACCTCTTTCAGACTGCGAGGACGATGGTAATTACAATCTTTGAGCTTAAATTTTCTGCTTCGGATGTTTACAGAAAAAAGATGTTTATAGATTACAAGATGTTCATAGATCAAATGATGTTCATATAATCAATTATATTAGCAAATTAAAAGATATTTGCATTATTAAAGATTTTCAGAGATGAAAAGATGTTTACAGATCAAAAAATGTTTATAGAATTAAATATATTTGCATAATGAAAGATGTTTATAGATTACAAGATGTGTATAGATCAAATGATCTTCATATAATCAATAATATTAACAAATTAAAAAATATTTACATTATTGAATATGTTTAGAGATGAAAAGATGTTTACAGATCCAAAAAAATTTATAGACCAAAAAATGTTTATAGAATTAAATATATTTGCAGATTAAAAGATGTTCATAGATCAAATGATGTTATATAATCAAATATTTCAGAAAATTAATAGATATTTATATTATTAAAGGTGTTTAGACATGAAAAGATGTTTACAGATAAAAAATATTTATAGAATTTAATATATTTGAAAATAAAATTTTTTTAACAGTATTAAAGATATTTTTAGAATAAAAGAAGTTTACAGATCAAAAGATGTTTATAGTATTAAAGATGTTTGCATATTGAAAAAGGTTTCCACATCAAATGATGTTTATAAAATTAAATATGTTTGAAAATTAAAATATTGCTACAGATTCAAAATGTTTACAAATAGAAAGATGTTAACAGATTAAAAGAGATTTATAAATCAAAAGTTGTTTAATAAATATATATATTTGTAGATTAAAAGGCCGGGTTAGACCCAAAAAAACCGGGATTTTAATTTAAAAACCGGAAACTTACTTCTGATTGCAGTAAAATTCAAGTTTTGATTATTTCAAAAGATGTTTATAGAATTAAATATCTTTGCAGATTAAAAGATGTTTAAAAATTTGAAAGATATCTATAGTATTAAAGGTGTTTGCAGATAAAAATATTATATCAGAATTAAATATTTTTGCTGATGAAAAGATGTTCACATATTGGAAGATGTTTTATTTATTACATATTTTTGCAAGTGAAAATCAAAAGATTTCCATATAATTAAATATATTTTCAGATTAAAAGATATTTAAAAAATTCAAAGAT
>NC_046657.1:71553364-71565193 GCF_010883055.1 Belonocnema kinseyi | reverse complement strand
AAAAGCTGTTAAAAAATTAAAAGAGGTTCATAAATCAAAAGATGTTTACATAAATTAATATATTTGCATATTAAAAGATGCTTACAGATACAAAGATTTTTATAGAATTAAATGTGTTGTCAGATTAAAATACGTTTTTAGGATTTAATATGTTTTCTGATAAAAAGATGTTTACAGATTGAAAGACTTCTAGTGTATGAAAGAGTTTTTTAGATTAAAAGATGTTTACAGATCAAAACATGTTCATAGAATTAAATATCTTCGCAAATCAAAAAATTTTTAGAGATGAAAAGATGTTTATAGTATTAATGATTTTTATATTATTAAATATTTTTGCACATTAAAATATGTTTACAGATTAAAAATGCTTATAGAATTAAATATCTTTGCTGATTAAAAGAAATTTGTAGATTGAAAGATTTTGGTAGATTAAAAGATGTTTAAAGATGAAAAAATGTTCAAAGATTGAAAAGTTGTTCAAAGATTGAAAAGATGTTCAAAGATTGAAAAGATGTTCAAAGATTGAAAAGATGTTCAAAGATTGAAAGATGTTTATAATATCAAATATTTTCGCAGATTAAAAGATGTTTTCAGAATTACATATTTTTGCTAATAAAACTATGTCTACAGATTGAAAGATTTGTAGTGTATGAAAGATGTTTGCATATTAAAAGATGTTTATAAATCAAAATAGGTTTATAGAATTAAATATCTTTGTAGATTAAAAGTTGTTTAAAAAATTGAAAGATATCTACAATATTAAATATGTTTGCAGATAAAAATATTTTCATAATGTTAAAGATTTTTGCAAATTAAAATATGTTTTTAGATCAAAAGATGTTTGTAGAATTAAATATCTTTGCAGATTAAAAGCTGTTTAAAGGTTAAAAGAGGTTCATAAATCAAAACATGTTTAAATAAATTAATATATTTGCATATTAAAACACGTTTTCAGGATTAAATATGGTTTTTGGAGAAAAGATTTTTACATATTGAAAGATTCTTAGTGTATGAAAGATGTTTGCAGATTAAAAGATGTTTAAATATCGAAAGATATTTGTAGAATTAAATACCTTTTCAGCTTAAAAGATTTTTTTACATTATTAAAGATGTTTAAAGATACTATTAAAGATTTTTGCGAATTAACGTATGTTTGTAGATCAAAGGATGTTTATAGAATTAAATATCGTTGCAGTTTAAAAAATGTTTGAGAATTGAGAGATGTCTATAGTATTAAAAAAGTTGGCAGATTCAAAAGGTGTTTAAAGTTTTGAAGATGTTGATTATTTAATAATTCCAACAGACGAAGATGCCGACGTTGAAGATGAAGATGACAGTATGTACGGATTCCGAACACAGCATGATCCTGTTTTCGACACAAATAGAGTCGAGGAAATTCCTGCCAAGGAGCCCAAATTTCACGCTATGCCCCTGAAAAGTGCTCTCAAGAAAAAATCCGGTAGTGGACCTGGAACTCCCCAGAACACTCCAACTCAGGAAAATAGGCCACTTACTCTTCGCCAGGAACTTCACGCCTCTTTCAAGTAAGAATTAAAAAAAAAAAAAACAACAACAACAACAAATATCTCATCGAAAGCTTAATTTTTATTCATTCCACTAACACAAAATATACAGTCATTTCCAGAAATTTAGTGCTCAATCAGGATCAAAAACCTAGGTCTCAGGCTCACTACGCTTTTGAAACTTTCATTTTTTAAAAACAATTTCACTATTTTACTACTTTTTCGAAATAATTTACATTAAAGACACTTTTTTCTGATATTTTTCACAAAAAAAGATTAATTTTCTACCGGAAAATACTATTTTTTTATGAAATAATTTAAAAGTAAATATTTAGAGTAAACAAAGATTATAATTTTATATGAAAAATAGTTGAGTCAAATAAAAATATATGAATTTTCAGAAAAAATATTGAATTCTCAACTAAAAGAAATTAATTTGCAACCATAGACAGTTGCATTTAAAAAATCAATTTTCGAGCAAAAACGACGAATTCTTAGCAAAGTACTAAATAATACATAAATTTTCAATCAAATAGTTGAATTTTCGAGTAATAAAGATCAATTTTAAGTTTAAAAAAATTAATTTTTAATAAAAAGTAATATTTGGTATTTAAGCCAAAAAAGATTTTATTATTAAATTAAAAACTGTTAAATATGACCAAAAAGGATGAATTTTCAACAGTAAAGTATCATTTTAAATCCAAAAAAATTATTTTCTCCCAAAAAAGACGAATTTTCAACTCAAAAATTTGTTGCATTAATTTTTATTTTATATTTTGTTGTCTGTCTTTAACTAAAAGTTGTGTAGTACAATTTTGTATTGGAATTTAATTTTTAATTTTAAAAAACGAATATTTTATGCAACAGTTTAATTTTGTAATAAATATTTGAATTTTATACCAAAATGTATAATTTTTAATCCGAAAATATGAATTTTCAACAAAATAATTATTTTTTCAGTAAAACAAAATAATTTAAAACAAAGAAAATAGAAATTTTCAACTAAAATTATGAATATTGAAACGAAAAAAAGATCTTTTAAGGAAATAGATGATCTTGAAACCAAGGATCTAAATTTTCATTCTAAAAAGATTAATTTTCAACAAATTACAACAAATTTAAAACAATTGATTAAATTTTCTGCCAAATAGGTGAATTTTCAACATCAGAAAAGTTAATTTACAACCAAACAGTTAAATTTTCAACAAAATAATTATTTTTTCAGTTAAAAAATTATGAATCTTCAAACAAAAATTAATCTTTAAAAAAAATATTTTAACTATCAACCAAGGAGATGAATTTTCAAATTAAATAAAAATAAAAAATAGTTGGATTTAACCAATAAAGAGATATTTCCAACAAAATGTATCAATTTTCAAGCAAATAATTAAATATAGTGCAAAATTGTTTAATTTTTTAGCTGAAAATTCGAATTTTCTATAAAATAGTTGAATTTTCAATAAAAAAATGCAAATTTTTATCGAAAAAGTTCATTTATAACCAGACATTTTTAACCAAATCAGGTGACATTTCTATAAAATGAGATACATTTTTAAACAAAAAACTGAATCTTTAACAAAATATTTAATTCTTCTTTAAAAAAAAGTTTTTAGTTAAGGCAGAAAGAAAATTTTGATTAAAATGTTCAATTATCAAGCGGAAAATAATCATTTGGAAACAAAAACAGTTGAATTTTCAATAAAATAATTAAATTTTTTGTAAAAAAAAAAAAACAATTTGTAACAAAAAAAAGAGAAATTTTCAATTAAAATGATGAATCTTTAAACAAATAAACAATGTTTTAAGACAGTAGTTTAACTTTTAACAAATGAGTTAGATTTTTCAATAAAACAATTTAAATTTTTGACGAAAAATTAAATATTTGATATTAAAACGAATTAATATTTTAAGTAAAAAAGTTGAACTTTTAACAATATAATTAAAATTTTTTTAAAAGTGTGTAACAAAAAAATGAGAGTTCAGCCTAAAATTATGAATCTTTAAACAAATAAACGGACTTTTTAAAAAATTAGCTTAACTTTTAACAAAGAAGTTGGATTTAGAAACTAAAAAATTCCAACAAAATAAATAAATTTTTAACGAAATACTTAAAATTTTTGTCAAATTGTTTAATTTTCAAGTCGAAAATGTTAATTTTCTATTAAAATGTTTTTAATTTTTAAACAAAGTAGATGAAATTTCTATAGAAAGAGATACATTTTCAAATCAAAAAAATGAATTTTTTCCAAAAGTTGAATTTTCATTTTAAAAAAATTTAGTGAAAAAAGAAATAAAATCGTTGAATTTTCAACCTAAAAATTCTCATTTTGAAAAAAAAACAGTTGAATTTCCAAAAAAATAATTAAATTTTCAGTAAAAAAAAATTGTGACAAAAAGAAGAGGAATTTTTAACTAAAATTATGAATCTTTAAACAAATAAAATATCTTTTAAGAAATTTAATTTTCTAAAAGAAAAATTGAATATTTCATATAAAACAAAAAAAATATTTTAATTTAAAAATTAAAAAAAACATTTAGATTTATTCGAAAAGGCGAATTTTCAACGAAATACGTACATTTTTAACCAAATACTTAAAATTTCCGCCAAATTGTTTAATTTTCACGCTAAAAATTCTTATTTTCTGTTTCACTTTTAACAAAAGAATTGGATTTTGAATCTAAAAAATTTATTTTTTTTTACGTAAAAATTTTTACGCCAAACTGTTCAATTTTCAAACCAAAATGCAATTTTTTTACAAAACAGTTTTTAATTTTAAAACAAAGTGGATGAAATTTCTATAGAAAGAGATACATTTTCAAACAAACAAAAAATATATTTTTGTCAAAATAGTTGAATTTTCATCAAAAAAATTTGTTAGTCAAGGAAGACAAAATTGAAATAAAATTGTTGAATTTTCAAGTTAAAAATTCTCATTTTGAAAAAAAAAAACATTTTAATTTCCAATAAAATAATTATATTTCAAGTAAAAAACAATGCAACCAAAAAAAAGAGGAGTTTTTATCTAAAATTATGAATCTTTAAAAAAATAAACGATCTTTTAACAAAGTAGTTGGATTTTGCAACAAAAAAATTAAAATTTATAACGAAAAACTAAATAGTTGATATCAAAACAAACAAATATTTTAATTACAAATTTTTAAAAAACATTTAGATTTATCCAAAGAAGGCGACTTTTCAACGAAATGCATACGTTTTTAACCAAATACTGAAAATTTCCGCCAAATTGTTTAATTTTTAAACCACAAATTCTAATTTTCTACAAAAGAGTTTTTAATTTTTAACTAAAGTAGATGAAGTTTCGATAGAAAGAGATACATTTTCAAACAAAACAAAAATGTTGTATTTAAATAGTTGAATTTTATTTAAAAAAAAAAAAAAATTCAGTCAAAGTAGAAATAAAAATTATATCTAATTGTTGAATTTTCAAGCTAAAAGTACGAATTTTGAAAGAAAAAAAACAGTTGAATTAAAAAAAAATTAATTTTGAACAAAGAAATAAATTTTTTAAATTAAAAAAAAGTTCTGCACGAAAAATGAAATAACGGACTAATTAAATCAGAAGGAATGAACTTCCATCCAAAAATAATTAGATTCTCTTAAAAATCTACTTAAATTTTAAAAAAACACTTAATTTTTAATACTTGAAAAATTTGATTGAAACTATTTTAACACTATTTTAAAAAAATGTTGACATTATTTACACTATTTTTGAACTCAAAAGTGAGCCCAAGACCTGAAAAAAACGATTTCTGGACCTGACTCTTTTTATCAAGATCGAATTTTTTATTTGAATTTATTAGCAAGAGGGTTGGAGAAATAAAAAATTCGATTCTGAATATACATTTTTCACAAGTTCACCAGTAAAAAAAATCGTGTTTTTCTTATGCTTACAATTAACCAGAAGGCCACCACTTAGGCCTAGGATGAGGATATGGTAATTGGACTCGTTTCAATAAATAAAATAAGCATGTGGGATTCGAGCTTTTGAGAGTCGAGGGTTGATTCCAGGGAACCAGAATGTTCTAATTTTTTTTCAAAATTTTTTCCAGAATCAGAATGGGAATCGAGATTTTCAAGATTTGAGATTTAAGAATTAGGATATTTAAGCATGAGAAAAATTCTGGCCTCGGACTCACGTCAGTTTTCAGACCCCCCCCCCCCCCTCTTTTTAAATTTAAATTTTCAACGAAATTTATGAATTTTTAAGTAAAATTATAAACCCTAAAAAAAATGTTTTATGCAAAATTGTTAAATTTTTAATCAAAGAGATGATTTCTCAACAAGAACAGATGAAGTTTTCAACCAAATTGAAGTAGTTTTTAACTCGAAAAGATTAATTTTTTAAGAAAAAAGTTTTGTATAAAAAATTGAATTTTTAAGAAAATAATTTTATTTCTAACCAAAGAAATGACTTTAAAAAAAAATAATAATAATTTTTAACAAAATAGTCGAATTTTCGACCAACAATATGAATTTTCAACTAAAAAATATCAATTTTCAAGAAAAAAGGAAATAGTTACATTTTTAAACGATAGAATTATTTTTTACCTAATATGATCAATCTTCAACAAAGAAAAAAAATAATTTTTCAACAAATAGTTTAATTTCCAATCGAGAAAATTCGTCCTCTTTAAAAAAATGTTTGAAATAAAATAGATCAATTTTTCACCAAAAATAGAATAATTCATTTATTAACTAAAAAAGAATTGAATTAAAAAATTGAATTTTTAACAAAATAGTTAAATTTGTTACCACAGAAATTAATTTTCAACCAAAAAGATGAACTTTTCATTAAATAGTTGAAATTTCAACTATGAAAAATAAATGTTTCAAATTAAAAAATTGTAGGTTATTTTACAGTTAAAAAAAATTGTTTATAAAAATGAATTTTCCGCAAAATAGTTGCATTTTCAACCAAAGAGAAAAATTTTCAATTACAATTATGAATTTTAAATCAAAACAATTAATTTTCAACCGACAAAATGCATTTTCCACGCACAAAAAAAACGAATTTTCAACCAAATAAATGAATTAAAAAAAAAAGAATTTTTGCAACAAATATTTTTCAATAAAGGAGATTTATTTTCTATTAAAAAAGACCAATTTTTAACTGAAAAAGATAGACATTTAACCAAAAATAGAATAGTTAAATTTTCAACTAAAAAGAATGTTGAATAAAAAAATTGAATTTTTAAGAAAATAGGCAAATTATCATCTAAAAAAAAATGAATTTGTAACAAAATAGATAAATTTTTAACCAAAGAAACCAGTTTTTAACCATCAAGATAAATTTTCAACCAAATCGTTGAAATTTTAACTATGGAAGATCATTTTTCAACTTAAAAATGAATGGTTAAATTTTCGCGTAAAAAAATTAATTTTTAATAATAAAAAAAAAAGAATTATTAAACATGAAAATTATTTTTCTGGCAAACAAGTCGGATTTTAACATAATACGTGAATTTATTACGAAATAGGTGAATTTTTCACCAAATAATTAAAATTTCGGTTTAAAAAATTAATTTTTTCAAAATAGTTTAATTTTCATACAAAAAAATTTGTTAGTCTATGATGAAACCAAGTTTTTGAATTTTTAAGCTAAAAGTACGAACTTTGAAAAAAAACAGTGGAATTAAAAAAAATAGTTAAATTTTTTAACATAAAATGAATTATTATAGCAAAAAAAATTTTTCAAACAAAAAATATGATTTTTTCACGAAATATATGAATATCAAACATAATATTTAATTTTTCAATTAGTAAAATAAATTTCAATTAGAGTGATATATCTTCAATTAAACAAAATAAATTTCTAACCAAAATCATTAATCTTCATCGAAATACATCAATTTTCAACTAAAAAGGATAAAATACTCAGAAAAAAGGAACAATCAAATTTTAACTTAAAAAAGTTAATCATTAATTTAAAAAAAAAGGAATTTTCAACTTAAAAATATGAATTTTCAACCAAGAAAATTAATTTTCTACCAAATAAGTTTGATTTTTACAAAATACGTGAATTTATAACGAAATAGTGGAATTTAACATTTTTAACCAACAAAATTAATTTTCCACAAAAAAAAAAGAAACGAATTTGCAATAAAATAAAGGAATTCTCAACAAAAAAAAGAATTTTTGCAACAAATATTTAGATTTTTCAGAAAAAAGATGTCTTTTTTTTAACAAAATAGTTCAATTTTTAACGAAAGAAATTAATTTTCTACCATAAAGATGAATTTTCAATCAAATAGTTGAAATTTCAGCTGTGGAAGATAAATTTTAAGCTTAAAAATGAATATTTTTATTTTCTCTTTAAAAAAGTTAATTTTTAATAGAAAAAAAAACGAATTGTCCACCAAGAAAATTAATTTTCTGTGAATTGATAACGAAATAGTTGAATTTTCAACAAACAAACAAAAATTCATTTTCAATCAAAGCTCGAATAGTTATATTATCTGTTAAAAACATTAATTTTTAACAGAATAATAACTCGTTTTCAACAAAATAGTTAAATTTGTAACCAAAGAAATTATTTTTTCACCCAAACAGATGAATTTTCAACCAAATAATTAAATTTTCCAATAAAAAGATTAATTTAAAAAATAAATTTTCATTAACATGAATTTTCTACAAAAAAAAAAACTATTTTTATTTTACAACAAAGTTTCATTTTGAAACAAAGATATAAGTCGTCTGTCAAAATTATGAATTTTCAATATAAAAAGAAATTTAAACCAAATAGTAGAATTTTCGACCAACGAAATGAATTTTTCTCCAAAAAAGGCGAATTTTCAACAAGAAAAATTATTTTTCAACTAAAAAATATGCATTTTCAAGAAAAAATGATATAGTTACAATTTCATATAAAAAAAATTAATTTTTAACCAAAACAAAATAGTTAAATTATAAACTAACAAAAATTTAAATGCATAGACTGAATTTTAAATAAAATAGTTAAATTTTTAACGAAAGAAATTAATATTCTACCAAGTAGTTCAAATTTATACTAAGGAAAATAAATTTTCAACTAAAAATTAAATTTTCAGTTAAAAAAATTAATTAAAAAAAAAACGAATTTTCAACAAAATAGTTCCATTTTCGGATAAAAAAATTAATTTTTAACCAAAAGTAAATTCAACTTTAAACCCATCAAATGATTTTTCCACTAAGATGATATACTTCTAACTAAGATGATAAATCTTGGAGAAAATTTTTTTTTTGTAAGTAGTTGAATTTTTCACATAAAAAGATGAATTTTAAATGAAGAAGATTCATTTTTCTATCGAAAAAGACCAATTTTCAACTGGAAAAGAACAATTTTCAACCAAAAAGAGAATAGTTAAATAAAAAAACAAACAAGATTATTAAAAAACTTGAATTTTTGAAAAAATACTTAAATTTGCAACCAAAGAAATGAATTTTCAAGTAAATAGTTAAATTTTCGGTTAAAAGCTTTAATTAAGAAGAAAAGAACAGTTTTTTTAAACGGAATTTTTAATCAACTAGATGAATTTTCCTTAAAAAAAACAAATAGAATTTCTAACAAAATTAATTAGTTCTCAACCTAAAAACATAAATTTTTATGAAAAAATGAAATAATAGTTACATTCTCAAATAAAAGAATTAATTTTCAACTAATAAAATTAGTTTTTAAATAAAAATATGAGCTTTAAACGAAGATGATTCATTTTTTATAAAAAAAGACAAATTTTGAACCAAAAAAGGTAAATTTGTTACCAAAAATAGAATAGTTCAATTATCAAGTAAAAAAATTGTTTAGTGAAAATGGAATTTTTAACAGAATAAAAATTAATTTTTAACCAAAATTTGAATTTTCGACCATCAAGAAAAAAAAATAAATTTCTCAAGAAATTTCATCAATTTTCAACGAATTTCCAACTAAACAATATGAAATTTCAACCAAGAAGATTAATTTTCTATTAAAAAATATATATTTTTAACAAAATACACGAATTTTCGAGAAAAAAAATACCAATTTAGAAAAATTAATATTTACCAGAAAAGAGACTTACTTTTCAACAAAATAGTTAAATTTTTAACCAAATAGTTGAATTTTAAACTTAGAAAGGCAAATTCTAAACTAGAAATAAAATAGTTCAATTTTCACTAAAAAAAATTTGTTTTGGACAAAAAAAGTAATTTTTCACAAAATTAATTAATGTTATACCAAAGAATTTACTTTAAACAGAAATTATGAATCATCAACCAAGTAAAATTTTTATTTTAAATTAAAAATAGTTGAATGCAACATTCTGGGTACCTTTTTGAAAAGTTTTTAGTGTTCTTTAGAAAATTTAAAAGAATATGCAATTTTATGGGGGATGTGAATTTTTTACCAGATTAAACAAAAAATACTTAACCCCTCGATTTAATTTTTTTTTTAATTCCATGACACTATTTTTCTACTATTTTTAAGAATTTATGCTACTATTATCATTATTTTACATTTCTCAAATGAGTCCGAGGCATGAAACTTCATATTTAATTTTCCATCTACCTAAAACTTTTCAAACAAAATTCAACTAAACATTCATCAAATACGATACTACAAAACACATGAGTTTTACACAATAATCTAAAGTCGAAATATCAATTTTATAATATTAAAAATCAGAAGATGTCTACAGATTTTTATACATGAGTTGGCCGTCCGAACGGAAATTTTTTTGGGACCAGAAAAAATGGAAAAATCAGAGTGCATTTTTTTAAATTAAAATTTTACACATTTTTAAAAGAAAAATCTTTTTGATCGCTTTGAAAAAAACGAAGAAAAGAAAGATGCTTGCAGCTTAAAAGATGTTTGTAAATCAGAAGATGTTTATTATTCTTTTTTGAGAAATTATTAATAAATTTTCTATTAAATTTCAAATTTCATTCAAATATGTTTTTAGTCTAAAGTATTTCATTTTTAACCCATTTCATTTGAAATTTTTGTTACTTTTAAAAATTTTATTTTATTTATATAAATTTCTTACTCGTTGTTTTGCAGTACTTGTTTGTGTACATTTAAAATGAGCTATTACACATAAAATATTTAAAACTTTTAATTTTAATTGTTCAATTTCAAAAATTTTACATTTTTAACTGAAATTGTTGAATTTTAATGTATAAGTAATATAAAGATTTTTGCATATTTTAAACAAAAAATTTATAAACTTTTTCAGAATGTGAAATGTTTTATAAAAATAAAAAAATATTTTTTCTAAAGATTCATAGAAAAATACATGAAAAAGTTTTATTTTGAAACATCAATTTTAAGAGAATTTTTAAAAAGATTTTCAATAAGAATGTAAATGATTTGAAGGCAATTTTTTCTTACTTTGCACGATTTTTTCAAAGAATGAAATTGGTTTACTGAATAAGTTGGTTTATAGAATAAAAGTGGTTTACAGAATAAAATTGTTTTAAAAAATAAAATTATTTTATAAATCAAATTGGTTTACACTTTTACAGAATAAAAGATATTTATAGGATAAAAGTTGTTTACAAAAAAATGGATTTATAGAATAAAATTGTTTTATAAAATAAAATTGGTTCATAAAATAAAATTGGTTCACAGAATAAAATTGGTTTACAGAATAAAAGTTGTTTACAGAAAAAAATGATTTATAGAATAAAAGTGGTTTACCAAATAAAAGTGGGTTACAGAATAAAATTGTTTTAGAATATAAAATTGGTTCACAGAATAAAAGATGTTTAAAGAATAAAATTGGTTTACAGAATAAAAGACATTTATAGAATAAAAGAGATTTCTAGAATAAAATTGGTTTACAAAATAAAAGAGGTTTACAGAATGAAATTGTTTTATAAAATAAAATTGGTTCACAGAATAAAAGATGTTTACAGAATAAAATCAGTTTACAGAATAAAATGATTCATAGGAAAAAAGTTGGTTTACTGGATAAGTTGGTTTACAGAATAAAATTCTTTTAGAAAATAAAATTGTTTTATAAAATAAAATTGGTTCACAGAATAAAAAATGTTTCCATAATAAAATTGGTTTACAGAATGAAATTGCTTTATAAAATAAAATTGGTTCACAGAATAAAAGATGTTTACAGAATAAAATGATTCATAGAAAAAAAGTTGGTTTACAGAATAAAATTCTTTTAGAAAATAAAATTGATTCACAGAATAAAAGATGTTTACAGAATAAAATGTTTCATAGAAAAAAAGTTGGTTTACTGAATAAGTTGGTTTACAGAATAAAATGATTCATAGAAAAAAAGTTGGTTTACTGAATAAGTTGGTTTACAGAATAAA
>NC_046657.1:71540969-71553264 GCF_010883055.1 Belonocnema kinseyi | reverse complement strand
GAATAAGTTGGTTTACAGAATAAAATGATTCATAGAAAAAAAGTTGGTTTACTGAATAAGTTGGTTTACAGAATAAAATTCTTTTAGAAAATAAAATTGGTTTAATGAAATAAAACTGGTTCGCAGAATAAAAGATGTTAATAGAATAAATGAGGTTTGCAGAATAAATGTGGTTTACAGAATAAAATAGGTTTATAGAATAAAATATATTTACACATCAGATCAATCTAAATCTCGCATTTCAAGTAATTTAGAACATTGGTTCACGAAGCATCAACCTGAACATTTAACCAATAATTGGCTGAGAAACTCGAAATATTTTAGTAACATAATTTTCGAAATTGCAGCAGTCGACCTGTCAGATTTGGATTGGCGCTTCCCTGTACTCCAGAGAATAAGGAAAATGCGAGACCCTACGTTATTCGAGAGGATTCTGATGATGATGATGATGATTCTGGAGATGGACAAGTTCTCTACCGAGAAGACTACGATGACGAGACGAGTAAGTTTTAAAAAAGAAATTAAATCCAGATTGATTTCTAATTCAGAATTTGTTTTAAAAAGACTGGAGGGATCAATTTAAAGCTAAAAAACAAATTTTATCACGGTGGAGAGGAAAATTTAAACAGAATTTATGGGCTTCCAGAAGATGTTTGAATTTAGAAAATAGCTTTTTCTATTAAATAAATCAAATTTAATTTATTTAATTTTACTTTAATCTGGTTTTCTGGTTTCCAGAATATGTTTGAATTCATAAATTAACGTTTTCTTTTAAATCAGAAAAGTTTAATTATTTAATTTTTCTTTAATTCAGATTTTTTGTTTTCAAGTCTCTTAATATTTAATTATTTTAAGAGAGTTTTGTTTGACTGGATAATTTCAAATGACAAGAATGTGAAAATTATTTTATTTAAAAGCCTTTTTAGTTAAACTATTATTTTTATTCATATCAATGATAAAAATGAAAATACTTTTAATTCAAGATTTGTGAATTGCACATGGCTTCAAGAATAAATAAACATTCTAAATCACGTTTTTAAACTTTTTAATATTTAATATTGTGATTAAGAATTAAATTAAATAGAAAATTGAGTTTTGCCATTTTAATTTAATTTTTTTAATTTTTCAAGGATATAAAACACAATTAAAGAATTATTAATTTTAAGCGATTTAACTAGAAATAATTAAACTGATTTTCAAAATGAGAGTTGTTAACTTTTACAATTATAATTTGAAAGTCATTTGGAATTGAAATTTGTTTAATTTAATAATTCTGAACCTAGTTTTTTTTGAGATTCCTGGGAAAATTTTTAATTATTTTTTATCCTTTGTAAAAATAAATAGTGATGAAAGGCTTCAAAAGAATAAAAACATTTTTGTAAGATTCCTAGAAAAATTGAGAATAATTTTTCAGTTCAGAATATTCTTTTAAAAGAATATTCCGAAAGATTAAAATTAAAGATTTAAACCATTTAAGATTAAAATAAATTTAACTTCTAATTTAAGAAGTGTTGAGTTTTAAAAACATGTAATTTTTCCATTTTTAACCTTTCTAGCTTAAAATTATTTAAAATAATGTAATTTAAAACATTTTAAAGTTCTTTGATTGAATTTATATTTTTAAGAAAATTTTCTCAATTTTGCAGGATTTGAAATAAGAAACTGTATATAAAAATCTTTACAATTTTAAAGGATGTTCAGAAGTTTTGAAAAAATCTTCAAAATAATTTAAAATTAAAAAAAAGATCATTTTAGACGTATAAATTATTGAGCATTTAAATTTTTACAATTTTTTAGAAGAAAAAATCCTTCAGATTTAAAAAATTCTAGAAAAATTTTCGAAAAGGAATAAAATTCTGAATTGGAAGAGAAACTTTTTCCAAAGAATTCTAATTCTGAGTTGAAGCAGGGTATTTTCAAATTTGAATCAATTCTGAGTTGAAAATGGTATTTATCCAAAAGAATTGTAAATTGTCTTGGAAACGGGAATTAAAATTTTCAAATAAATTCCGACCTGGAACAGGGTATTTTTTTGAATAAAGAATTCTAATTCTAAATTGAAACGGAATATTTTCAAAAAAAATTAAAATTATGAATTAGAAAAGGGAACTTCACAGGAAATTTCTAATTTTTAGTTGAAATGGAGAATTTTCGATTAGGATTAAAATTCCGGATTTGAGAAAGGAATTTTGAATTTTTAATCAATTATGAATTGGAACAGGAGATTTTACCAAAAATTCTAATTCTTAGTTGAAATTGAGAATTTTCAAAAAAAATTTAATTCTTTATGGGAACAGGGATTTTTTTCAACAGAATTTTATTTTTAAGTAAAATTAAAGAATTAAAATTCTGAATTTGAATAGGAAATTTTCAATTTTCAACCAATCCTGAGTTAAAACTGGCATTTATCTAAAAGAATTATAAATTGTCTTGAAAACATGAATTTAAAAATATAAATAAATTCCGATCTGGAGCAGGGTATTTTTTTAAATAAAGAATTCTAATTTTAAATTAAAACGAAATATTTTCAAAAAGAATTAAAATTATGAATTGGGAAAGGGAACTTTACAGAAAATTTCTAATTCTTAGTTGAAATGAAGAATTTTCAGTTAGGATTAAAATTCCGGATTTGAAAAAGGAATTTGCAATTTTTAATCAATTATGAATTGGAACCGTGATTTTTTCAAAAGAATTTTGTTTTTAAGTGGAAATTAAGAATTTAAATTCTGAATTTGAACAGGAGTGCGATTTTCAACATAAAAGTTTTTTTTAGTTGAAAATTCAGGTATTTTTGATTAAAATTCGTTTTTTTTAGAAGAGAATTAATCTTGTCAGTTGAAAATTGAACTATTTCGTTGAAAATTTGTTTCTATTTTGTTTTTTCGTTAAAAAAAGTAATGTTTTCAATTAAAAATTTTCAAGAAACGTCAGCAAAAATTGATAGTTTTGTAGACGATTGGAACCCTAAATACATTTTCTTTATCATTCTTGTATTTTGTTGAAATTAGTGTCTTAGAAAATTAATAGAAAATTAATCTTCTTGGTTACAATATTTTGTTGAAAACTCCTTTTTTGTTTGATTGAAAATTAATTTTTTTTAAATCTAAATTTAATTATTCGACATTTGGTTGAAAAGTGATCGTTTATAGTTGAAAATGCAATTCTTTGTTTAAAAATTAATGTATTTTGACCAAGGTTAATTTTTATTGTAAAATATTAAGTTTCGTAGTTGAAAATTCATTTTCTTGGGTAAAAGATTCATCATTTTTATTAAAAGCTTATTTCTTTGTTTGAAAATTAATTAATAAAGGTTTTTTAACTATTTCAGGTTTTATTTTAAATTTATATTCTGAAAATTCCTTGTTTGATGGTTGAAAATTAATCTTTTTTAGTTGAAAATTCAATTACTTATTTAAAAATTTCCGTATTTTGTAGAAAATTAATGTTCATGGTTGAAACTTAATCTTTTTACTCAAGAATTTTTCTTTTTTTGGAAGAAAATTAATCTTCTTAGCCTATTCGTTTTTTTGTATTTTCTCAAAAATTAATTTTTCTGTAGAAAATTAATGCTCCTTTTTGAAAATTCATATTTTTAGTTGTAAATTAGTCTCTTTTTTTAGTAGAAAAAAAGAATTTTTTTAAATTTATATTTTTAAGTTGAAAAATATAACTATTTCGTGGAAAATTTCTCATTATCGGTTGAAAATTATTTTTCTCAAACGAAAATTAAAAATATTCCATTTTTGGTTGAAGATTGATCTTTTTCAGTTAAAAATTCATGTATTTTGCTGAAATTCGTCTTTTTTGGTAAAAAAAATATTGTTCTTGTTTGAAAATTCACCCATTTGGTTAAAAGTAATTTTTTATTGAAGATTCACCATTTTAAATTAAAGTTCAGTTTTTTCCCTTGAAAACTTATATAATATGTTTAGTAATTTTGTTCTGGTTGAAAATATTAATACTGTCAACTGAAAATTTAATTATTGAATGTTTTTTTTTAAATTACCCTTTTTAGTTGAAAATTCAGGTTTTTTTTTTAATTTGTAATTTTTTTTCGAAAAAGTGCTGTTTTGGGCATTTTTTCTTACTTGTAAACACCACCGTTTAGTTACCTTTGCAAGTTTTCTAAACTCGCCCTCAGTTCAACGAACGTTCGTCTTCCTCGTCGCGTTCCTAACATTGTCCAGGAGCATCGATCGAATACCTCTTCGAAGATGATTCACAGCCACTGTCACGGATTGCACAAGATTTCAAATCAACCTTCGCCAAACTAATTATATTCTCAGTCTTATTTCTATGCACATATATACGGAGTTTCGCGATGCGCCGACTCACACATAACACGAAAACACCTTGAAGTTTATATTAATCTCCGAAGATATCTGGCAAGCTCAGTCTCTTCCGAACCGTTGTTTTATTCCGAGTACGCGCTATTTTCTTTTCTTTTTTCCCCAATTCTCCGAGGCGTGCATTCTGACTCACAGGCAGTTTTCCAAGAGATTCCGCCCAAAAGTCTTGGGTAGATCATCTAATACAAATATCCGGTTTCGATCTCTCAAAAAAGTCGATCTTATTCCCAAATAATGAGGCCAAGCCTTTTGTGAATCAAAAAATATCGATTTTACTTGGAAAAAATTACGCTCAAGCCTTTTCAGATTTAAAAGAGATTCGTTTAATTAAAAAGAAAAAAATTACGCCAAGCCTTTTCAAACCAAAAAAAGTGTTCATTTAATTTGTTTTTTAAATTACGCCAAGCCTTATCCAACTAAAAAAGACGTCCACTTAATTTACAAACAAATTATGCCAAGCCTTTTTCAACTAAAAATACGTCCATTTAATTCAAAAAAAGTTTTTGTCATCCGAAATAAATACGGCAAGCCTGTTTCAACTGAAAAAATGTGCATTTAATTTACAAAAAATTGCGCCAAACATTTTCCAACTGAAAAAAATGTCCATGTATTTCATAAAAAAATTACGCGAAGCCTTTTCTTACTTAAAAGAGATTTATTTAATTTAAAATAAAAAAATTACGACAGGCCCTTTTCAACTAAAAATACGCTCACTTAATTTATAAAAAAATTACGTCAAGCCTTTTCCAACTAAAAAAAAGTGTATGTCATCCCAAATAAATACACCAAGCCTTTTCCAACTCAAAAGAAATTCATTTAATTTAAAAAAATTGCGCCAAGCCTTTTCCAACAAAGAAAGCTTCCATTTAATTTACAAACAAATTACGCCAAGCCTCTTCCCACTCAAAAGAGATTCGAATCATTACAAAAAAATACGGCAAGCCTTTTTCAAATAAACAGAAAGCGTCCATTTAATTTACAAAAAATTAGACCAAGCCTTTTCTAACTAAAAAGAGATTCATTTATTTTTTTAAATTGCGCCAAGCCTTTATCAACTCTAAAATGTTTCATTTAATTTTAAAAAATTGCGCCAAGCCTTTTTCAACTAAGAAAATATCCATTTAATTTACAACAAAATTACGCCAAGCCTTTTCCAACTCCGAAGAGATTCATTCAATTAGAAAAAATTACGCCAAACCTTTTCCAACTGAAAAAATCTTAATTTAATTTACAAAAAAATTACCCCAAGCCTTTTCCGACTCAAAAGAGATCATTTTTAATTAAAACAAATTAAACCAAGCCTTTTCCAACTAAAAAGAAATTAATTTATTTTTAAAAATTACGCCAAGCCTTTTCAAACCAAAAAATTACGCCAAGCCTTTTCCAACTCCAAAGAGCTTTATTTAATTAGAAGAAATTACGAAAAGCCTTTTCACACCAAAAAAGTGTCCATTTAATTTACAAAAAATTACGCGAAACCTTTTCCAACAAAAAAAAAACGCCACTTAATTTGCCAAAAAATTACGCCAAGCCTTATCCAACCAAAAAAGACGTCCACTTAATTTACAAAAAAATTATGGCAAGCCTTTTCTAACTCCAAAGAGATTCATTTAATTAGAAAAATTTACGCCAAGTCGTTTCCAACTAAAAAACGTCAACTAGAAAAACGTCCATATAATTTACAAACAAATTACGCCAAGCCTTTTCCCACTCAAAAGAGATTCGTTTAATTTTAAAAAATTACGCCAAGCGTTTTCCCACTCAAAAGAGATTCGTATCATTAAAAAAAAAAGTGCGGCAAGCCTTTTCTTACTCAAAAGAGATTCATTGAATTTAAAAAGACAAAATGCGACAAGCCTTTTCCAACTAAAAAAACGTCCATTGAATTTACAAAAAACTAATTACGCCAAGCCTTTTCCAATTTAAAAGAGATTCATTTAATCTAAAAAAAATTTCCCTAGCCTTTTTTAACTAAAAAAAGTCTTCATCTCAAATAAATACGCCAAGCCTTTTCCAGCTCAAAAGAGGTTCATTTATTAAACAAAAAAATAAATAACGCGAAGCCTTTTTCAACTAAAAAAGAGGTCAATTTCGTTTACGAAAAATAACGCGAAGCCGTTTTCAACCCAAAAAACGTCTATATAATTTACAAGAAAAGACGCTAAACCTTTTCCAACTCGAAAAAATCCATCTCATCCCAAATAATAATGTCAAGCCTTTTCCACCTTCGATATTTTTTTAAACTGATTTAATTCCTTATTAAAAAAGTGTAGAAGTCAAAATATATCAATTGTTTACTAATCTGCCTCTCGGTGAAAAAAATCGATTTGGAAGTTCTTTTTTTTTTAAAAAATGCTAGTCTCATGGAATAGGATTTGGTGAATTTGTTCAAATTGTAAGTCAAGAAAACCTGGAAAATCTGGAATTTTCTGGGAATTTTTATATATCTTTCATTTTTTCAGTACCTTTAAAATTTGGATGGAACTGTTTGTGGACTTTTTTCAGCCCTGTAAACATTTTCAGTAAAAAATTTATATTTTTTAATTGAAAATTCATGTATTTTTTTAATTCGCCTTTTTTATTCAAGTCGACTGTTGTTAGGGTAAAATTAAAATATTTTTTATTAAAATATCAACGAGTACATTTTGTGGTAATAATCCATCTTTTTTTTTGTTCAGGATTAAATTATTTTGTTTAAAATCCGTACTTTTTCGCTAAATTTAACTTATTTAAAAATTCAACTTTTGTTATTAAAAATTAATTTTATACTTTTTTAATTTAATTATTCCATTTTTGTTGAAAATTTATCTCTTTTAGTTAAAAATTAAAGTATTCCACTTTTGGTTAAATATTTATCAGATGAAACCGTAACTATTTGATTGAAAATTCATGTATTTTGTTAAAAAATCGTTTATTTGTTTTAAAAGTCATGTTTTGGTAGAAAATTTATTTTATTGGTGGGGAATTTCACTCATTTGTTGAAATAACGTTCGTTTCTGGTAAATGATCAATTTTTTAAACTGAAAATTTAACTATTCCACTTTTAGTTAAAAATGTATTCTTTTTATTTTAAAAAGAAACTATATGTTTGAAAACTCATGTATTTCTGTTTTTATTCAAACAAATAATTGAACTTTTCACACAAAACAGTTTAAATTTTGAACAAATAATTACATTTTCAATACAAAATAAAAAAATTAAATTTGTTTTCAGTTAAAAAAATTGATTGATATCAGGAAAATAGTTAAATTTCCAACCAAAGAAATAATTTTACAACCAAAAAGATGACTTTTAGCTAATGAAAAGAAAGATTTTAAATAATAAAAAAATTTTTCAAACAAAAAATGGAACACTTCAATTTTTAGTTTACTTTTTAATCAAAAAAATCGAACTAAGTAGTTAAATTTGCAACCAAAGAAATTTGTTTTCTACAAAAAAAGATGAATTTTGAAAGAAATAGTTAAATTTTCAACTAATAAAAAATACGTATTTAACCAAAAGTGCAATAGTTTAATTTTTAATTTAAAGAATTAATTTTTAACTAAAGAAAAAGAAACATAAATTTACAAATGAAAAAAAGAATTTTTAATAAAAAAAGAGATTTTTCAATATTTCAAATGAATTTTCAACCAAAAATGGAATAGGAAAATGATTAATTGAAAAATTTCATTATTAACTTTTTTAAGTTTCAACAATTAGTTAAATGTTCAACAAAAGAGATGACTTTTCTACCCAAACTATGACTTTTCAACCAAAACAATAAAATTTCTACCAAAAAGGCGGATTTTGTCATAAAAATATCATACAAAATTCGATATAAATTAAAAGTTGAATAGTTAAATTTGTAGTTAAAAAATTAATTTTTAATCAAAGAAAAAGGAATTTCAACAAAATAGTTCAATTTTCAACCAGGGTCAGGAATTTTTAAACAAACCATTAAATTTTCAAATATCTACAAAAGAATGTATCTTTTTGACTTGAAAATTTAACTATTTGTTTAAAAATTTAACTACTTTGTTGAAATTTTTGACAATAATCAAATTTTCGAACTGAAAATTTAACTATTCCACTTTTTCATGTTTTTTTGGTTGAACATTAATCTTGTTAATGGAAAATCAATATTTTTTTTGAAAATGTAACAATGTTTTGAAATTTTGTTTTTCTTTGGTTAAAAACTAGTGTTTTAAAACTAAAAATTAAAGTTTTTTTAAAATTCCTCTTTTTTGGCAGAAAATTCACTGATTATGTTGAAAAATCATCTTTTTGGTAGAAAATTAATTTCGTCGGTGAAAAATTTAACTATATTTTTGCATTTTTTTGTTGTTGTCTATATTCAATTTTTCTAACTAAAAATTTTACCAAGAAAAATAAATGTTTCTAACAAAATACAAGGATTTTCAACCAAAATTTGCATTTAAAAAATTAATTCTTAAGTAAAAAAACAAACAAATTTTCAACAAAGTTGTTAAATTTCTCCCAAATAAATTTTCAACCAAAGAAATGGATTTCAAATAAAATAAAAAATGAATTTTTAAAAAACTAAAAAACGAAAAAAACGAATTTTCAATGAAATACCTTAATTTACAAGCAGTTTCATTTTTAAATAAAAAAGATAAATTTTTATTTTAAAAAATATCAATTTTTAACCAAGAAAAATAATGTTTAAAAAATAAATAAATTACATGAATTTTCAACCAAAAGTGCAATAGTTAAATTTTTTGTTGAAAACATTAATTTTCAATTTAAGAGAAGAAAATTTCAACAAAATAGTTATATTTTTAACCGCAGAAATTAATTCAAAAAAAGTGATACTTAATTTTTTCAATTCAATAAAGTAGAGAAATTTTCAACCAAAGAAATTAATTTGCCACCAAAAAGATAATTTTTTTAAAAAATACACTAATTTTGAAACAAATAGTTAAATCTTAAACTAATAAAGATAAATATCTCACCATAATTGAAATAGTTCCATTTTTAGGTAAAAATGAAGAAATGTCAACGAAATAGTTTAATTTTCAACCAAAGAAATTAATTTAAAACCAAATCATGAATTTTTTAACAAAAAAAAAAACAGCAAATTTCTAATCAAATACATGAATTTGCAAACAGTTTAATTTAAAAAAAAAATTCAAATGAAAATAGAACTGTTTCATTTTTATTTAAAAAAATTAATTATTGATTAGATACAAAATGCAATAAAGTAGCTAAATTTTTAACTAAAAAAATTTAATTGTACAACCAAAAATATGAATTTTTAACGAAGAAAAATAAATTTTTAGTTGTAAACATTAATTTTTAATTCATGAGAAAGAAATTTCAACAAAATAGTTCAATTTTTAACCACAGAAATGAATTTAAAACTAAAAAATGAATTTTTTAACAACAAAAAAACAAATTTTTAATCAAATACATGAATTTGCAAACTGCTTAATTTTTAAATAAAAAAAAATTTAACTGAAAATAGAATTGTTACATTTTTATTTTTAAAAAAATATTATTAATTAGATAAAAAATTCAATAAAGTAATTAAGTTTGCAACCATAAAAATTTAATTGTACAACCAAAAATGTGAATTTTTAACCAAGAAAAAAAAATTTTCAGTTGAAAACATTAATGTTTAATTTATGACAAAGAAATGTCAACAAAATAGTTAAATTTTAAACCACAGAAATGAATTTAAAACCTAAGTAAAAAGTTTATTTTCAACGAAATATAGAGTTGTTCAATTTTTATTTAAAAAAATTAATTATGATTCTTTTTAAATTCAATACAGTAGATAAATTTTTAACCAAAAAAATTAATTTGCTACCAAAAAGATAAATTTTTAGTTAAAAATGAAGAAATTTCAACAAAATTGTCAAATTTTTAACCAATGAAATTTACTTTAACAAAGAAAAAGACTAATTTTTATCTCTTTTTGTAGAAAATTCATTTCTTTTGTGGAAAATTTAACTACTTTGTTGAAATTTATTTTTTTGTCAGTAATCAATTTTTTCAAATGAAAATTTAACTACTCTACTTTTGGTTCAAAATTTATGTATTTTTGTGTATTTTATTTTTAAAAAATCAAAAAAAGGTGGAATTTTTAGCTGTCTACAAATTCTTTTTCTTTTTGGTTCGAAAATTTAACTATTCAGTTTAAAGTTCAACTGTTTTGTTGAAAATTCATATTTTATGGTATAACATAATCTTCTTAGTGGAAAATTAATAATTTTCTTTAAAACGTAAACTATTTTATTGAAATTTCTTTTTCTTAGATTGAAGATGAGTTTTTTAAACCAAAAATTTAATTTTTTTTTTAAATTCGCCTTTTTCGCTGAACAATTTATTCCTTTGTTTGAAAACTTGAATATTTTTAAATTAAATTTTTACTTTGTTTTCAATGTTGTTTTGTTTATATTATATTTTTATTTTTATTATTTTGTTCTTATTTTCTTAAAAATGTTATTCTCTTGCTTATAAATTAATTTTTTACTGAAAATTTCATTTGTGATAAAAAAAAAATTTCTTTTTTTTTAGTTGAAAATTCGTCTTTTTTTGAAAAATTCTTTTTTTGTTGCTAAAAATTAATTGATTTTGTTAAACATTAATTTTTTTTCTCTGGACTGACGATTCATTATTTTAAATTGAAAATTTCAACGAAATTGTCAAATTTTCGACCAAAGAGATTTACTTTAAGCAAGAAAAAGACGAAATTTCATCTCTTTTTGTAGAAAATTCATTTTTTTCTGTGGAATTTTTCCACAAAAGAAATTAATTTTCTACTTCTTTTTGTGTATTTTATATTAGTTTTCAAATTTTCTTTTTGGCTCGAAAATTTATCTATTTAGTTTAAAATTTCAACTGTTTTGTTGAAAATTTATCATTTATGGTATAACATAATCTTCTTAGTGGAAAATTAATAATTTTCTTTAAAACGTAAACTATTTTGTTGAAATTTCTTTTTCTTAGATTGAAGATGAGTTTTTTAAACCAAAAATTTAATTTCTTTTTTTAAATTCGCCTTTTTCGGTGAACAATTTATTCCCTTGGTTGAAAACTTGACTATTTTTAAATTGAATTTTTATTTTCAATATTGTTTTGTTTATATTATATGTTATATTATTATAATTATATATATATATATATATTTATATTGTTTTTATTTTCTTCAAAATGTTGTTCTTTTTCTTATAAATAATTTTGTAACTAAACATTTGAACTATTCCATTTGTAATTGAAAAAAAGATTCTTTTTTTTTAGTTTGAAAATTCATCTATTTTTTTAATTCTTTTTTTTGGCTGAAAATTCATTAATTTGTTTAAAAATTAATGTTTTTCTTTGTGATTGACGATTTATTATTTTAAATTGAAAATTGCAATAGAATGATGAAGCTAGAATGTTGTCGATTTGGACGGCATCGGCGATGTCGATTGCATGTGCGACAATTAGATCGTTCGATCAACAGCCTGTTCTGCAGAGAAGCAGCAGCTGTTCGGCAATTTTTGAGGGTAAAGCTTGGCACTTTATCGAATTGCGATAACAAGTGATTGATGATTTTTTTTTTTCGCAGGTCGCCTGGCAGCGAAAATTGCACGCAAGGAGTCACTCTCGCTGAAACTTGCCCTGAGGCCAGACCGCCAGGAACTCATCAACAGGAACATCCTTCAGATCCAGTCTGACAATGAGAGACAGGAAACGAAGGAAACGATTGGTGCGAAGCTCAGCAGGTATTGTGTTTTTCCTTTTATTATTATTATTCTTATTTCCTTTTTCCCTGTTTTTATTTTTCCCCAGATTTCAAATTTCCACGGAATTTTGGAATTTTCAATTAAAAAAAAAAAAAAAGAATTTTCTACAAAACAGTTGAATTTTTTATTTGAAAACATTATTTTTTAACAAAAAACTACATTTTCATCAAAGAGTTGATTTTTGAACCAAAATAATTTGTTATAAATTAAGAAATA
>NC_046657.1:71505276-71540869 GCF_010883055.1 Belonocnema kinseyi | reverse complement strand
TAAATTGTTGCATTTTCAAGAAAGGGATCACAGTCTATTACTCTATTTTCTTTTCCCCTGTTTTTATTTTTTCCCAGATTTCGAATTTCAATGGAATTTTCATTTAAAAATAATTAAATAAAAGAATATTCTACAAAACAGTTGAATTCTTATCTTGAAAATATGAATTTTAAAGAAAAAAGTTCATTTTGTAATCAGAAGAAATTTTTCAATCAAGAAGCTACAAAAATTGAATCTAATTGTTGAATTTGCAATCGAAAAAGTTATATTTCTACCAAAAGAGATTCATTTATGAGTCCGAAAGTTGAATTTTTTTGCAGACAGTTGAATTTTTAACCCAAAAACATTATTTTTTAACAAAAAAACTACATCTTTATTAAAGAGTTGATTTTTCAACTAAAATAATTTGTTACCAATTAAGAAATAAATAAAATTCAACCAAACTATTGAATTCTCAATCCAAAAAGAAGAATTTTCTACAAAATGGTTGAATTTTCAAATCGAAAATATGAATTTATAAGAAAAAAGTTTATTTTTAACTAAAAAGAAATTTGTTAATCAAGGAAGAAAAAAATAAAACCAAGGTTTTGATTTTTCTATCGAAAAAGATCTTTTTTCTACAAAACAATACAATTTTTAACCTGAACACATGAATTTTTAACAAAAAAGTTTATTTTAACTAAACTGTTGCATTTTTAATTTTGTTTAAAGTTAAATTTTTACCAAAAGAGATAAATTTGCAAGCCAAAAAGATTCATTTTCTACAAGACAGTTGAATTTTTAACTGAAGACCATTATTTTTTAACAAAAAACTAAATTTTCATCAAATACTTGATTTTTCAAACAAAATACTTGAATAATTTTAAGAAATAAATAAAATTCAACCAAATTTGAATTTTCAATTCAAAAAGTCGTACTTCCTACAAATCGAAAATATGAAGTTTTAACAAAAAAATTTATTTTTAACCAAACAGTTGCCCCAATTTTTAGCCCCAAAATATTATTTTGGACAAAAGACGACATTTTCATCAAATACTTGATTTTGCAACTAAAATAATTCGTTAGATATTAACAAAGAAAAAAATCAACCAAAATATTGAATTTACAATCCAAAAAGGCGAATTTTCTACAAAATTTATTTTCAACTAAACAGTTGCATTTTTAATAAAAACAGATTAAATTTATACAAAAAAAGTGATTTTGCAATCAAAAGAAATTTGTTAATCAAGAAAGAAAAGAAATGAACTTTTGAATTTTCTATCCAAGAGGACGATTTTTCTACAAAAAAGTTGAATTTTTAAATCGAAAATATGAATTTTTAACGAAAAAGTTGATTTTGCAACCAAGATAATTTTTTACAGAATAAGAAAGAAATTAAATTCATCCAAACTATTAAATTTTGAATCCAAAAGGACGAATTTTCTACAAAACCGTTGCATTTTTAATAAAAACAGATTAATTTGCTACCAAAAAGTTGATTTTGCAACCAAAAGAAGTTTGTAAATTGAGAAAGAAGAAAAACTGAACGAAGTTGTTGTTTTTTCCCTCCAAAAGTATGATTTTTCTACAAAATATTTGAATTTTTAAATCTAAAATATGAGTTTTTAACAAAAAAAGGTGTATTTTTAACTAAACATTTCCGCTTTTAATAAAAAAAGATTAAATTTCTACCAAAACAGATAAATTTCCAAGCAAAAAAAAAAAAATTTCTACAACGCAGTTCCATTTTTAGCCCAAAAACATTACTTTTAACAAAAGACAACATTTTCGTAAAATAGTTGATTCTGCAACCAAAATAATTCGTTAGAAATTAAGAAAGAAAAAAAATCAACCAAAGTATTGAATTTACAATCCAAAAAGCCGAATTTTCTAAAAGAACGGTTGAATTTTTAACAATAAATTTTTTTTCAACCAAACAGTTGCATTTTTAATAAAAACAGATTAAATTTTTACAAAAAAAGTTGATTTTGCAAACAAAAGAAATTTGTTAATCAAGAAAGGAAAGAAATGAACCAAGTTTTTGATTTTTCTATCCAAAAGGCCGAATTTTCTACACAACAGTTAAATTTTCAACGAAAAAGTTCATTTTACATCAAACAGTTGCATTTTTAATAAAATCAAATTAAATTTTTACCAAAAAAATATCAATTTTGAGAACAAAAAAACGAATTAAGAAAAAAAAGATTTTTTAGTTAAGTAAAATAATTATCCACCAAATTGTTGCATTTTTAATCCAAAAAGATAATTTTCCTGCTAAACAGTAGAATGTTTAACCTGAAAACATGAATTTTTATCAAAAAAATTTATTTTTAACTAAACTGTTGCATTTTTAATAAAAACAGATTACATTTCTCCCAAAAGTGATAAATTTGCAAGCCAAAAAGATTAATTTTCTACAAGACAGTTGAATTTTTAGCTCAAAACCATTATTTTTCAACAAAAAAGTACATTTTCATCAAATAGTTGATTTTCAACCAAAATAATTTGTTATAAATTGAGAAATAAATAAAATTCAACCAAACGATTGAATTTTCAGTCCAAAAAGACGAATTTTCTACAAAACGGTTGAATTTTTAAATCGAAAATATGAATTTTTAACAAAAAAATTAAAATTTTACCCAAACAGTTACATTGTTAATAAAAAAATGTTAAATTTCTACCAAAACAGATAAATTTGCAAGCCAAAAAGATTAATTTTCTACCACACAGTCGATTTTTAACCCAAAAACACGGTTTTTTAACATAAAACTACATTTTCATAAAATATTTGATTTGGCAACAGAAATAATTTTAAGAAAGAAATAAAATTCAAACAAACTATTAAATTTTCAATCCAAAAGACGAATTTTCTACAAAAAAAGATAATTTTGCAACCAGAAGAAATTTGTTAATCTGGAAAGAAAGAAAATTGAACGAATTTATGGATTTTTCTATTTAAAAGGAACAATTTTCTATGAAACGGTTGAATTTTTGAATCGAAAATATGAATTTCTAACAAAAAAATTTATTTTCAACCAAACAGTTACATTTTAAATAAAAAAAAAGGTTACATTACTACTAAAATTTATAAATTTGCAAGCCAAAAAGGCGAATTTTTTACGACATTCGATTTTTTAAATCAAAAATATGAATTTTGTAACAAAAAAGTTTATTTTTAACTAAAAAGTTGCATTTTTAATTATAAAAAAGATTAAGTTTCTACCAAAAAAGATCGATTTTTCAACAAAAAAGTCGAATTTTTTATAAATCATTTGAATTTTTAACTGAAAATTATAAATTTTGAACAAAAAAGTACATTTTCATCAAATACTTGAACAAAACCGTTGATTTTTTAAACCAAGAACATGATTTTTTAACAAAAAAGTTTATTTTTAACCAAACAGTTTCATTTTCAATAAAAGCAGATTAAATTTCTATCGACAGATACATTTTTGAAATCAAATGGCGAATTTAAAAAAAAAAGATTATATTTTAGACTTAAAAGAAAGAAAAAAAAGATTTCTTAGTCCTGAAAAAATGTATTTAACAAATACTTACATTTTAAAGCCGAAAAGATTAATTTTCTACACAGAAGTTGAATTTTTTCACACGAAGTTATTAATTTTTAACGGAAAAGTAAATTTTCAACAAAAAATTAAATTTTCACCAAGTAGTAGCTTTTGCAACGAAAAGAAATTTGTTACAAATTTTTAAAAAATGTAACCACATCGTTTAATTTTTAATCCTAAAAGACGAATTTTCAATCAAACAGTTACATTTCTAAAAAAAAAGGAAAAAAATGTCCATCAAATTGTTTAATTTTGAAAGCAAAAAGATGAATTTTTGAAAAATCAGTTAAATTTTTAACTCGAATTTATTAATCTGGAACAAAAAATTAGATTTTCATCAAATAGTTGTATTTTTCAACCACAAGAAATTTGTTCAAGGTGCGTTTTTAATCAAAGTAGACTACATTTCTACTAAAAAAAACAAAAATATATATAAATTTTGAAACCTAAAAGACGAATTTTCAAGTAAAAAAAGAATTTTAGTTAAGCAAAAAAATATGCATAAAATTGTTGAATTTTTAGGAGAAAAAATGATTTTCTATAAATCAGTTAAATTTTTAACTCGAAGTTATTTTTAGTTATTTTTACATTTTCTATAAATCAGTTGTATTTTTACTCAAAGTTATTAATTTTTTTTAAAAGAGTAAATTTTTTTCAAATATTTGATTTTGCAAGAAAAAAATGTTGTTAGATGTTTTTATAAATAAAAAATTAATTATGATATAATTTTAATTTTTTAAATTCCGGAATATTATTATTCGGAATTTTTCAGTCGTTCCGAATTTTCAACCCTGAAAAATGAATTTTGAACAAAAAATTTTATTTTTAATCAAAAAACTCTGGTTAAGAATTTAACTATTTGATTGAAAAATGTTTTTTGTGTGTGCTAAAAAATCAATTTTTTCTGATTAAAATATAAGAATACCATTTTTGGTTGAAAATTAATTTTTGTTGCTAAAAATTCGGTTTTTTCGATTGAAAATTATTCTTTTTGTTTAAAATAAATTTTTTTCTTACAAAATTTAGCTATTTGGTTGAAAATTAATCTACTTTGTTGAAAATAAAACCATTTAAAAAAAAAAGTATCCTTTTGGTTGAAAATTCTACTTTTTTTGAATCAAAAATCGTTTTTTTTTCTATTGGATTTTTTTTAAATTTACTTTTTAACTCCAAATTCAACTATTCCAGTTGAAGATTGATCATTTTTGTAGAAATTTTAATTCTTTTGTTGAAATTAATTTTTTTATTGGTTTAAAATTTACCTTTTTTAGTTGAAAATTCATATTTTTAAATCAAATATTTATTTGAAAATTATTCTACTTTCTATCGAATTTAAAAATTTAATGAAAAACTTTTTTTTGTTTTCTTAATTTTAATTGAAAATTTATCTCTGATGAAAAAAATATCTTTTTGTTGAAAAATCGTTGTTTTTTTTGCTGATAATTTCTTTTTTAATGAAAACTCAAAAAGTCCATTTGAAGATACATAATTTTAGTTGAAATGAAGAATCGTTGTTTTGTGACTGAAATTTTATTTTTTTAATGAAAACTTAACCAATCTAGTTGAAGATTCATAATTTTAGTGGCAAATTGAACTATGTCAAACATTTATTTGTTTTTTTTTCGGTTGAAAATTAATTTTGTAACTCCAAATTTAACTATTCCAGTTAAAGATTTATCATTTTTTTGAAAATTTTATTATTTTGTTGAAATTAGTTTTTTTATTTATTGAAAATTTATCCTTTTTAATTAAAAATTCAAGTTTTTGGTTGACAATTTAACAATTTTGATGAAAGCTGAACTACTTTGTAAAAAATTTAACTTTTTGAAGGAAAATTTATGTATTTATTTGCAAATGTCGATTTTTGGGCAGAAAATTCTACTACTTGGTTACAAATAAATGTTTTTTTTTTTAATTAGTCTACGTATTTGAAAATTATTTTACTTTGTATCCAACTTAAAAATTCTATGAAAAACTTAATTTTTTCTTAATTTTAGTGGAAAATTCATCTCTTTGTTAGAAAAATTATGTTCTTTGTTGAAAAATCGTTTTTTGTTTGTTTTTGTATTCGGTTGAAAATTAATTGTGTAACTGAAAATTCAACTATTTCATTTTGGCTAGAAAATTAATCTTTTTTAGTTGATAATTATACTTTAATATTGAAAATTCATCTTTTTCGGCAGAAAATTAATTTTTCTTCGGATTCGACGTCCAATTTAAAATTATTATTTCTCTTTTTAGGCGACTGAGCATGCGACCAACGCAAGAAGAACTGGAGGAAAGAAATATTTTGAAAAGTAAGGTCTTTTTATCTTGAGAGATTTCTTTTCGTAATTTATTTATATTTATCATAATTTTTAGTAGTAAAGCAAAGAGGCTCTCGCTCCACTTACCGACCGAGCAAGGTTCTGTCCAGGGCTTAGTTACCTCCCGTCGGTAATGAAGATTTCTAAATTGTCGACGAGAGGTAACATCCTTGGCTATACTACTTTTTTTTAATATTAAAAACTATATTTGTAGAGCAAAGTCCGGCGGAAGAGAAGAAACAGAAGGAAGAAAAGAAACGGTATCTTTTGAGAAAGTTGAGCTTCCGACCGACGGTGGATGAACTAAAAGAAAAGAAGGTAATATTTTGCGAATTGGGTAAATTTTTTAGTTTTTATTTGAATGAAAATTTATTGAATTTCTTTTGAATTTTAGATCATCAGGTTCAATGACTATATTGAGGTGACGCAGGCACAAGATTACGATAGAAAAGCTGACAAACCATGGACTCGTTTGACGCCAAAAGACAAAGCGGCCATCAGGAAGGAATTGAACGAGTTCAAGAGTTCCGAAATGGCTGTTCACGAAGAAAGTCGACATCTGACGAGGTAATTTTTTCACGAAAAAAAAAAATTATTCTGTTAAAAATCGGGTGAAATCTTGAAAAAAGAAGTTTTTTATTTAAATTTCGCGCCTAAATATTTATTGAAGTTTCTGAATTTTTTTTTAAATTAGCCGAAATCTTTGCGAAATATTTCAGATATTTTATTAATATTTGATCATATTTTCGAAATTATTGAAATCTTGGGAAAAACATTGAAATTTTTATCAATTATTTTTAAACATAATTACTTCTGTGAAATCTTTAGAAAATCATTGAAATCGTTGTGAAATATTGAAAATATTTTTAAATTATTTGATAATATTTGTGAAATTGTTGAAATCTTTGCGAAATATTTTTAATCTTTGAAATAATTTCTAAACATAAATATAAATTTCTAAAAATATACGTTAAAATTTGTAAAAATGTTTTTAAATCTTTGTAAAATCTTTTTAAAAAATCATTAAAATCTTTGTGAAATCTTGTAAATCTAGCCCGAAAATTTTGCGAAATATTTCAAATATTTTATAAATATTTGATAATATTTTGGAAATTATTGAAATATTTGGAAAATCATGGAAACCTTAAGGAAATCATTGAAATCTTTATAAATTATTTTTAAAGTTGTATGAATTTTGTAAAATCTTTTTAAACTATCTGATAACTTTGCGATATATTTGAAATCTTTGTGAAATCTTTAGAAAAATCGCTGTAAAATATTGAAAATTTTTCTTCATTATTTAATAATATTTGTAAAATTGTTTAAATCTTGCAAAATATTGGAAATATTTGGGAAGGCTTTCTGAAATCTTTGAAGTAATTTTTAAAATATTTTTGAATTCATGGATGCCTTTGTGAAATCGTTTAGAAATGATTGCAAAATATTTCAAATATTTCTGAAATATTCGTTAATATTTCTAAAAATGTTTTTAAACTTTTGTGAAATCTTTAAAAAATCATTAAAATCGTTGGGATATCATTAAAATCTTTATAAATTATTTTAAAAGTTGTATGAAATTTTTAAAATCTTTTTAAATTATCCGATATCTTTGCGAAATATTTGAAATCTTTAGGAAAGCTGTCTGAAATCTTTGGAAATCTTTGAAATAGTTTTTAAAACATTTCTAAAATTATTGAAATGTTTGCAAAATATTTGAAATATTTCTAAAATATTCGTTAATATTTGTAAAAATTTTTTTAAACTTTTGTGAAATCTTTGGAAATGTTGCCCATAATTATTGCAAAATATTTCAGATAATTTATTCATATTTGATAATATTTTTGAAATTATTGAAATATTTGGGAAATAATTGAAATCCTTATAAATTATTTTAAAATTTGTATAAAATTTGTAAAATCTTTTGAAATTATTCCAATATCTTTGCGAAATATTTGAAATCTTTAGAAGACCATTGAAATCAATGTAAAATATTAAAAACATTTTAAAATTATTTGATAATATTTGTGAAATTGTTGAAATCTTTGGAAATCATTTTTGAATTTTTCTTAAAATTATTGAAATCTTTGTGAAAACTTTTTGAAATGTTTGCAAAATATTTGAAATATTTCTCAAATATTTGGTAATATTTAAAAAAAATTTGTTTAATCTTTGTAAAATCTTTAAAAAATCATTCAAATCTGTGTGAAATCTTGTAAATCCAATATTTGATAATATTTTGGGAATTATTGAAATATTCGGAAAAACATTTAAATCTTCATAAATTATTTTAAAAAATTGTATGACAGTTATGGAATCTATTTAAACTGTCCGATATCTTTGCGAAATATTTGAAATCTTTGTGCAATCTTTAGAAAATTTCTTTGTAAAATATTGAAAATATTTTTTAATTATTTGACAATATTTATGAAATTGTTGAAATCTTTGGAAAAGTTTGAAATATTTTTTTTTTAATTTTGAAATTATTGAAATCTTTGTGAAATCATGGATGCCTTTGTGAAATCTTTTTGAAATGTTTGAAAAATATTTGAAATATGTCTAAAATATTCGTTAATATTTGTAAAAATGTTTTTAAATTTTGTGAAATCTTTTTAAAAATCATTAAAATCTGTGTGAAATTTTTTTAATCTAGCCCGAAATGTTTGAAAAATATTTCAGATATTTTATAACTATTTGATAATATTTTTGAAATTATTTAAATATTTGAAAAAACATTGAAGTCTTTATAAATTATTTTAAAAAATAATGAATTTTGTGAAATCTTTATAAAATCTTTGCGAAATATTTGAAATCATAGAAATCTTTTAAATAATTTTTAAAACATTTTTGAAATTATTGAAATCTTTGTGAAATCATGGATAAATTTGTGAAATCTTTTTGATACGTTTGCAAAAAATTTGAAATATTTCTAAAATATTCCTTAATATTTGTATAAATCATTTAAATATTTCTGAAATCTTTGTGAAAGCATGTAAATTTAGTCCGAAATCTTTCTCAAATATTTCAGATATTTTATAAATATTTCATAATATTTGTAGAATTATGGAAATATTTGGAAATTCATTGAAATCGTTGTAAAATATTGAAAATATTTTTAAACTATTTGATAATATTTATGAAATTATTGAAATCTATGTGAAATCATGGATGCCTTTTTGAAATCTTTTTGAAATGTTTTCAAAATAGTCAAAATATTTCTAAAATATTCGTTAATATTTGTAAAAATGATTTAAATATTTGTGAAATCTTTGGAAAATCATTTGTATCTTTGCAAATTATTTCAGATATTTTATAAATATTTGATAAGAATTTTGGAATTATTGAAATATTTGTAAAATCATTGAAATATTTGGGAAATCATTACAATCTATATAAATTATTTTTAAAATTGTATGAAATTTTTGAAATATTTGGGAAAGCTATCTGAAATCTTTGAAATAATTGTTAAAACATTTATGAAATTATTGAAATTTTTGTGAAACCTTTTCGAAATGCGTGCAAAATATTCGTTAAAATTTGTAAAAATGTTTTTAAATCTGTGTGAAATCTCGTAAATCTTGCTCGAAATCATTGCAAAATATTTCAGATATTTTATTAATATTTTATATTATTTTTGAAATTATTGAAATATTTGGGAAATCATTGAAATCCTTACAAATTAATTTAATAATTGTAAGAAATTTGTCAAATCTTTTTAAATTAATCCAATATCTTTGCGAAATATTCGAAATCTTTGTGAAATCTTTAGAAAATCATTGAAATCGATGTAAAATATTGAAAACATTAAAAAATTTTTGATAATATTCGTTAATATTTGTAAAAATGAGTTAAATATTTGTGAAATCTTTGGAAAATCATTTGTATTTTTGAAAAATGTTTCAGATATTCTATAAATATTTGATAATATTTTTGGAATTATTGAAATTTTGGTAAAATCATTGAAATCCTTATAAATTATTTTAAAAATTGTATGAAACTTCTAAAAAATTTTAACTATTCGATATCTTTGGGAAATCTTTAGAAAATCAATAAAGTCGTTGTAAAATATATAACATATTTTTTAATTATTTGATAATATTTGTGAAATTGTTTAAATTTTTGCAAAATACTCGAAATATTTGGGAAAGCTTTCTGAAATCTTTGGAAATAATTTTTAAAACATTTTTGAAATTTTGAAATTCTTTGAAAAATCATTCTAATCTTTTGGTAATCTTTAAGAAATATTTGATAATATTTTTGAAATGATTGAAAAATTTGGAAAATTATTGAAGTCTTTATAAATAATTTAAAAAATTTTATGAAATTTGTAAAATCTTTTTAAACTATCTAATATGTTTACGAAAAATTTGGAAAATCTTTAGAAAATCATTCAAACCGTTGTAAAATATGGATAATATTTTTAAATTATTTGATAAAATTTGTGAAATTGTAGAAGTCCTTGCAAAATATTTGAAATCTTTGGAAATCTTTGTAATAATTTTTAAAATATTTTTGAAATTATTGAAATCTTTGCGAAAATATGGATGCCTTTGTGAAATCTTTTTGAAATGTTTGCAAAATATTCGAAATATTTCTAAAATATTTGATAATATTTTTGGAATTATTGACATATTTAGAAAATCATTGAAATCTTTATAAATTATTTTAAAAATTTTATGAAATTTGTAAAAAAAATGTAAACTATCCGATATCGTTGCAAAATATTTGAAATCTTTGGGAAATCTATAGAAAATCACTGAAATCGTTGTACAATATTGAAAATATTTGTAAAATTTGTTTAAAAATCTAGACCGAAATCGTTGCAAAATATTTCAGATATTTTATAAATATTTGATAATATTTTTGAAATTATTGAAATCTTTGAAAATCATTTAAATTGTTAGGAAATCATTAAAATCCGTAAAAATTTGTTCAAAAATTGTATGAAATTTGTAAAAAAAATTTTAACTTTTTAATATCTTTGCGAAATATTTGAAATCTTTGGGAAAGCTTTCTGAAATCTTTGAAATAATTTTAAAAACGTTTAAAAAATTATTGAAATATTTTTAATCTATCCGAAATCGTTTTTAAATATTTCAAATATTTATTAAATATTTGGTAATATTTGTAAAAACGATTTAAATATTTTATGAAATCTTTGGAAAATCATTGAAATCTTTCTGAAATCTTGTAAATCTAGCACCAAACCTTTACCAAATATTCAAAATCTTTACGAAATCATTGAAAACCGAAATATTTGAAGTCTTTCTGAAATCTTTAGAAATTTTTGCGAAATACTTTTAAAAATATTTGGTATTATTTGTAAAAATTATTTAAATCCTTGTTAAATATTTGAAAAATCATTCTAATTTTTGTGTAATCTTTCAGAAATATTTTATATATATATATATATATTTAATAATATTTTTGAAATGTTTTAAATCTTTGGAAAATCATTGAAATCTTTATAAATTATTAAATTTTTTGTTGTTGGAATTTGCGAAATCTTTTTAAACTACCCAAATATCTTTGTGAAATATTTTTAATTTTTGGGAAATCATTCTCAATCATTGTGAAATCTTTCTGAATTCTTTACGAAATATTTGAAATTTTTTGATATATTGAGTAATATTTGTAAAAATGACGAAATCTTTGTGAAATATTTGAAAAATCATCGAAATCTTTGTGAAATTTGCTAAATCTAGCTCGTAATCTTTTGGAAATCCTTTGAAAATATTTTTGAAGTATTTGGTATATTTTTGAAATATTTGCGAAATCATTGAAGTCTTTGTGAAATCTTTTAAAACTATTGAAAACATTTGCGGAATATTTTTTATCTTTCCTAAATCATTGCGATATTTTTGAAATATTTGGTAACATTTATGAAAATGATTGAAATCCTGGTTAAATCTTTGAAAAATCATTGAAATTTTTGTGAAATTCATATTTATCCGTATCCGAAATCTTTGTGACACTTTTTTAATCTTTGGGAAATCATTCTAATCTTTTTGAAACATTTTTAATATTTTTGAAATATTTTCTAATATTTATTAATTGAAATCTTTGGGAAATCATTAATGTTTTTGTAAAATCTTCTTTTAAATATATCGAAAATCTTTCTGAAATTTTTAAAATATTTGGTAATATCTGTAAAAATAATTGAAATCTTGTAAATCTAGCCCGAAATCTAGGTCATACATTTGAAATCTTTGTAAAATTTTTGGGAAATCATAAAAATCTTTGTCGAATATTTCAAGTTTTTAAAAAATATTTTTGGAAATTTTTGAAATATTTGAGAAATCATTGAAGTTTGTGAAATCTTTTAATATCCGAAATCATTGAAATATTATAAATTATTTGAAAAATTCTCTGAAATCTTTTTAAATCACTGAGAAGATCTTTTAAATTTATGCAAAATCTTTGCGAAGTATTTGAAATTTTTGATATCTTTGGGAAATCATTACAATCTTTTCGAAGAAATCTTTGAATTAAAAAAAAAAATTTTGGTAATATTTGTACACATGATTGAAATCTTTATGAAATCTTGCAAATCTGGCCCGAAATCTTTTAAATATTTGATAATATTTGTGAAATCTTTCAAATCTATCTGAAATCTTTCGAAAATCATTGGAATCTTTATAAATTATTTTAAAAATTGGTGAAATATTTTAAAAATTTGATAATATATGTGAAATCTTTATAAAATATTTGAAATTTTTGTAAAATTGTTGAAATTTTTGAGAAATCATTCAATTCTGTGAAATCTTTTGAGTCTATCCGAAATCTTCAAAATTTTTTTACAAATATTCGATAATATTTGTGAAATCTTAAAAATATATCCGAAATCTTTGGAAAGTCATTGAAATCTTTATCAATTATTTTTAAAATTTGATAATATATGTGAAATTTTTGTAAAATTGTTGAAATGTTTGAGAAATCATTCAACTCTGTGAAATATTTGCGAAATATTTCAAATATTTGTGAAATTTTTAAAATCTATTCGAAATCTTTGGAAAATCATTGAAATCTTTATCAATTATTTGTAAAAATTGTGAAATATTTTAAAAATATTTCACAAATTTGATAATATATGTGAAATCTTTGTCGAATATTTGAAATATTTGTAAAATTGTTGAAAACTTTGAGAAATCTTTCCATTCTGTGAAATATTTGCGAAATATTTAAAATATTTGTGAAATCATTTAAATCTATCCGAAATCTTTGGAAAATCATTTAAATCTTTATCAATTATTTAAAAAAATTGTTGAATATTTGCAAAATATTTTAAAAAATTTGATAATATATGTGAAATCTTTGTCAAATATTTGAAATATTTGTAAAATTGTTGAAATCTTTGAGAAATCATTCAATTCGGTGAAATCTTTAAAATCTATCTGAAATCTTTATAAATTATTTTTAAGATTTGATAATATATGTGAAATCTTTGTAAAATATTTGAAAATTTTGGGAAATAATTGAAATCTTTGTCGAAGATATAAGAAATATTTGTGAAATATTTCAAATATATTTTTTGTAATACTGAATAATATTTCTAAAATGATTGAAATCTTTGTGAAATCTATTCGAAATTTTCATAAAATATTCGAAATTTGATCAATTTTGCAATTGATTTTCAGAGATAAAACCTTTTAGTCTGCACTCTACAAAATAGAGCCTTCCAAACTGTATTTAATTTTCAATACTTTAAATATTTCAATTATTAAACCAAATTTATTTTTAATTTAAAAATAAAATAAAATGTTATCAATTTTAATGTGTTAAAAATCCCGAGTAAATCATTTATTAATTCTAAAATTTATTAAAAAATTTATTTATATTTTTCATCTATTTTAAAGTTTAAAATAACATAGACAATAAAAATTAATTAATATTCTGTAATTCAAATAACGTTTACATTAAAAGCCAATTTTTTTAATCAATATACGAATTTCTTTTATTTACATAGCTTTTTAAACTAAATTCTCAGAGATAGAAACTTTCAGTCTGCACTTTTCAAAATAGAGCCTCTCAAACTGTAATCTCCAAGATAGAACCTTTTTAAATTGATTCGCCGAGATAGAACCTTTCAATTTGCACTGACCAAATAAAATATGTTTCAATTAATAAACGAAGTAAATTTGTTATTTGAAAAAATAAAATAAAATTTTATGAATTTTTATTGCTGTCTTTAAAAAATCCTGGCAAATTAACAATTAATTTTGAAACTGATAAAAAATTTAATTTTCTATTTTTCATTTATTTAAAAATTTTAAATAATATACGCAAAAAGCTAATAGTTTTTGTTTGCATAAATATTTTCATTATTAAACAAAATTTATTTGTAATTTGAGAAAATAAAGTTTTATCAACTTTGCAATTGATTTTCCGAGATAGAACTTTCTAGTCTGCACTCTCTAAAATAGAGCCTTCCAAATTCAACTCTATAAAATAGAACCGTTCAAGCTGTATTCAATTCTCAATAATTTAAATATTTCAATTATTAAATAAATTTTTTTTTGTGATTTCTAAAAATAAAATTTTTATCAATTTACGTTTTTAAAAAATCCTGAGCAAATCTACTATTAATTTAAAAATTTATGAAAAATTCAATTTATATTTAAAAATTTAAAGTAATATAAACAATAAAAGTGAATAGGCTTCGATTGAAATACTGTCTAAATTTAAAACAAATGTTTTTAATTTATTTATGAATTTCTGCTATACACATTCCTTTACCTCCTTTATGCGAATATTTATATATACAGACATTTCTATTATTTTCAATTCTTAGTGGTTTAAATATTTTAATTAATAAACAAAATTTGTTTGTAATTTGAGAAAATAAAGTTTTATCAATTTTACAATTTATTTTCTGAGATAGAACCTTTTAGTCTGCACTTTACAAAATATAGTCTTTCAAATTCAACTCTCCGAAATAAAACCTTTCAGCCTGCACTCTCCAAAATATGACCTTTCAAATTGTATTTAATTTTAAATAGTTAAAATATTTTAACTATTAAGCAAAATTTATAAAGAAACTTAATTTATAGTTTTGATTTATTTCTAAATTTTAAATAATATAAACAATAAAAAATCGTAGTATTTTACTTAATTTCCAATATCTTAAATATTTTAAGTACTAAAAAACATTTATTTGTAATTTAGACAAATTAAATTAAATTAAATTTTTGACTTTCTGATATAGAACCTTTCAGATTGAATCCGAGATACAACCTTTCAGTCTGAATTTCCCAAAATAGAATCTTTTTTAAACTATATTCAATTTTCAGTGGTTAAAATATTTTACTTATTAAAGCAAATTTATTTGTAATTTGAAAAAATAAAATTTTATCAATTTTGCAATTGATTTTCTGAGATAGAACCATTTAGTCGTCACTATACAAAATAGAGTCCTTCAAATTTAACTCTTCGAAACAGAACCTTTCAGTCTGCACTTTCCAAAATATGACCTTTCAAACTGTATTCAGTTTTCAATAGTTTAAATATTTAAATTATTAAACCAAATTTATTTGTAATTTGAAAAAATATAATTTGAATATTTTGATTTTTAAAAAGTCCTGAACAAATCAGCTATGAATTTTTAAATTTGTAAATAAATTTAATTTATATTTTTGATTTATTTCTATATACACACATTTGTATTTTATATAATTTCCATTATCTTAAATATTTTAATTGATAAAGTAAATTTATTTGCCAATTAGAAAAATTAAATAAAATTTTATAAATTTTGCAATTGACTTTCCGAGATAGAATCTTTCAGTTTGCACTCACCATAATAGAACCTTTCAGATTGAACTCTCCGAGATACAACCTTTCAGTCTGCATTCTCCAAAATAGAACCTTTTCTAAACCCTATTCCATTTTCAATAGTTAAAATATTTCAGTTATCAAAGTAAATTTATTTGTATTTCGAGAAAATTAAATAAAATTGTATCAATTTTGTAATTGATTTCGCTTGATAGAACCATTTAGTTTGCACCCACCATAATAGAGCTTTTCAAACTGTATTCAATTTTCAATAGTTTAAATATTTAAATTACTAAATAAAATTTATTTGTAATTTGAAAAAAATATAATTTCATATATTTTGATTTTTAAAAAGTCCTATACAAACCAGCTACTAATTTCAAAATTTATAAAGAAACTTCATTTATATTTCTGATTTATTTCTAAATTTTAAATAGTATAAACAATAAAAATTCCCAGACTTCGATTTAAATACTGTTTACTTTTATAACAAAGTTTTTGAATTAATATATGAAATTTTTTCATTCACATCCCCTTACCACCTTTATTCGAATATTTATATTATAATATTTAGATATGCACACAGTTGTATTTTACTTTATTTATAATAGGTTAAATATTTTAATTATTAAAGAAAATTGATTTGTTAATTAGAAAAATTAAATAAAATTTTACAAATTTCGCAATTGTCTTTCCGAGATAGAACCTTTCAGTTTGCACTCACCATAATAGAACCTTTCAGATTGAACTCGCCGAGATACAACCTTTCAGTCTGCATTCTCCAAAATAGAACCTTTTTTAAACTGTATTCAATTTTCAATAGTTAAAATATTTCAGTTATTAAAGCAAATTTATTTGTACTTTATAAATTTAATAATTTTAAAAATTTATAAATATTCATATATTATTATAATATTTAGATATACACACAGTTGTAGTTTACCTTATTTATAATAGCTTAAATATTTTAATTATTAAAAAAAATTTAATTGGTAATTTAGAAAAATTAAATAAATTTTACAAATTTTGCAATTGTCTTTCCAAGATAGATAGAACCTTTCAGTTTGCACTCGCCATAATAGAGTCTTTCAAACTGTATTCAATTTTTTTATAAAGTCCTTCGATCGAAATACTGTTTAAATTTAGAACAAAATTTTGTACCTAATATATGAATTTTTTTCATTCACATCCCCTGATCTCTTTTATTAGTATATTTATTTATACACACAGTTGTATTATATTCAATGTTGCGAGATAGAATCTTTCAGTCTGAACTCTCCGAGATACAACCTTTCAGTCTGCATTCTCCAAAATAGAACCTTTTTTAAACTGTATTCAATTTGCAATAGTTTAAATATTTCAATTATTAAAGCAAATTTATTTGTAATTCAGAAAAATTACATTAATTTTGCAATTGACTTTCCGAGAAAGAACCTTTTAGTGTGCACTCGCCAAATAGAGCCTTTCAAGCCGAACTCTCCGAGATAGAGCACTGCAGTGCGCAACTTTCGAGATAGAACCTTCTAAGATGAAATTTTTAAATTTCTGTTTCAGGTTCCATAGGCCATGACAATTGAAATGTGTAGAGGTGCTAGATTGTGGTGCGGTTATCGGTGCTGGTGCAGTGCGTCGGCCTCGGTCTCGGTCTCGGGATCTAGTGAAAAAAAGTCGCTACTTCTCAGATCGCACGATACGCGATCAGAGAGTGATGATGATCTTCTGACTATGCTGCGACGCTTCGTCGACGCTGAACACGTCGACGCCGAGCGTCGGTGGCAGCTCGATTGTGATAGGGTGGTTTGCCTCGAGGAAATCCTGGCTCACCACTCGGCGATATTTTTTAAGGGTCGTTCACACCCGCTCTCGGCCAATTATCCTTTTTCTCTTTCTCTTCCTCTCTCTCCCTCTCTCACTAATCCCTCAAAATCAAATCATCTTTCCATAAAAAGCAAGATATTTGAAGAAAAAGAAAGAAAAAAAAAAAGAAAATTCTTTATTGAATAGAAACTTCCGTTCGATAAATATTTCTTTTTCTGTAGGAGACAACAGCGCCATCTGCGAGCGAATTAGGGGGAGGCTTACGAGCTGCTAGGCGGCGCCACCTACTCCATAAGTCCGCGAAAATTCAAATTTGCATGAAAGGAAAATTGCGTTTTTTGTGCAAATTAATGATAAAATTTTTTATTTATTCAGAAAATAATGTCAATCTGTCAGTTAATTTGAAGACAAGAGTTAATATTTTATATACTTGTTAGTTTATCTGTCGTAGTTTTTAATTTTATAAATATAAAACTGTCTGTTGAAGGCAAAAACTTTAAAACAACACGTTTTTTTATGCTTATTTAAAAGAAATGTTACCAAAAGTCGAATAGTTAAATTTTTAGATTAAAAAATTAATTTTTTACCAAAAAGAAACGAATTTTAAAGAAAATCATTAAATTTTCAAATAAAAAAAGATGGATTTTCAAGGAAAAAAGATGAATTTTGTATAAAAAAGTTGTATATAAAAGTTTACAAGAAATATAAAAATCGAAAATAGAAAAATGATTTGACTTTAAGTCTTCAAAATTCAACAATTTTGTTAAAAATTAATTTATTTTGTTACAAATTTTTCTTTTCTAATAAAAAAATTTTTTTTTTTGAAAATTAAAAATTGGATTAAAAGTTCAACTTTTTTCTTTTTTGTTAAACATTCATATTTTTGGTTGAAAATTTAACTATTTGTTTAAAATCTAAATTATTTATTTGTTAACTTAACTATTTAGTATAAAATTAATCTTCCCTTTTTTTAATCCAAATTTTTTGTCGATATTTTGTCTTTTAAGGTCCAAAAATCAACGAGTTTGTTGAAAGTTCATTTATTTTGTTAAAAATTGGTCTTTTTTGTTAAAAAAAATTTTTGTATTTGAAAATTTCAAACTAATTTGGAGATAAACTCAAATCTTTTATCGAAAATTTCGTCTTTTTTGTTTTGAAGTTCAAAAATTGAGTTGAAAATTAACTTTTTTTTTTAATTCTTATTTTTGGATAAAATTTGAATATTTGTCTAGAAACTTGATTACTTATTTAAACAAATTGATATTTAGTATAAAATTTATCTTGTTTTTTTTAAATTCTAATGTTTTGTCACTAATTTTTATTTTAGTTTTCAAATTCAACAATTTTGATGAAAGTTTATCTATTTCATTAAAATTTCATTTCTTTGGTAATACATTAATATTAATATTAAGATGTTTGATTAAAGAGTCATCCCTTTGGTTGAAAATTCGTCTTTTTGTTAAAAAAATAAAAAAATTTTATTTGAAAATTCCAAAATTTTATTAAAAATTTACTTATTTATTGAAAACTCCTATTTTTTGCTTAAAATTCAACTATTAATTTGGTGAAAAACCTAAATCTTTTCTCAATAATTCGTCTATTTAGCTTTAAAGTTCAAGAATTTGGTTGAAAATTCTTATTTTTAGATAAACATTTAACTATTTGTTTAGAAACTCGATTATTTATTTAAAAATTTTACTATTTAGTATAAAATGAATTTTTTTTAATTGAAAAATTAAAATGTTTTTGTCACTAATTTATATTTTAGTTTCCATATTTAACAATTTTGATGAAACATTCATATCTTTGTTTGGAAATTCATCTTTTTGGATGCAAATTTAAACTTTTTTTTTTTAAATTAATTTTCTCAATTGAAGATTCATCTCTTTGGTTGAAAAATCATCTTTTCAAACAGAAAATTAATTTTTTTCGTATAAAATTCATCTCTTTGTTGAAAATTGAAGTATTTAAAAAAAAAAGATTGATTTTGAACTATTTAGTACAAAATTAATCTATTTTTTTTTTTAGATATAAATATTTTATTGATCATTTTTCTTTTTGTCTTCAAAATTCAGCAATTTTGTTAAAACTTAATTTATTTAGTTAAAAATTCTTAATCTTTTGGTAAAACGATAATATTTATGGTAGAAAATTCAACAATTTTGTTCAAAATTCACTTTTTTTCAGTGAAAATTCATATTTTTTATTGGAAATTCAACTAATTATGTGAAAAATTCAATTTTTTTGTCTATAATTCATTGTATTGGTTTAAAAATACAACAATTTTGTTTGCAAAAATTCGCCCTTTTTGGTAGAACCTTAATAATTTTGTTTGAAAATTCATCTTTTTAGATTAAAATTTAACTATCAGGTTCAAAATTCAACTGCTCGGTGAAAAGTTTGAACCATTTTCTTAAAATTTCGTTTTTTAGATTGAAGTTTCTAAAATTATTGTTTAAATTTAAAATAACAATTAAAAAAAAAGGTTTTTGACGTTTCTAAAATTATTTCTTGAATTTAAATTAACAATAATTATAAAAAAAATATATACAACATTTTTACTTGGAATGTTAGGATTTTAAAGCGTGTTTAATTGAATTTAGTATTTATTTCAACTTTTATTATTATTTTTCCGTAAAAAAAGCAGTTTTCCTTCCATATTTTAATGGAAGCTCAAATTTGCCACCCAGTAGTTCCGAGTTGGTGGCGATCTCGCCGCCAGTATTAAAACTATAATAAAAATAGGTGGGGGGGGGGGGAGAAAAATATGCGCCAAAATATTTGCAAATGTGAAATTTTATACCTCTCTCGTATCGTTTCCTTTGTTCGTAAAAAGGTAACTTATTTAACGTAAAAAGAGCAAGCTGGCATGTGAACGCACCCTTACGCGTAAACACCGCTTTGCCTCCAATGTAGCTTACCGACATTATCTGGCGGTCATTTTTTTTCTCTAATCTTAATTTTTACTCTTGTGTTTGTTGTCGACCTTTTTATATCGTATGTTTCTAATTTAATTTTATATCGTTAATTAAACTTAAAAGTTTAGTTTTTTTCTCTCTCTCTCTCTTGAAAAACCAATCAAGAGTTAGTTTACATTTAGAAATTCCGCCAAATAGGATTTTTTTTATATATATGAAAAAAGGAAAGAATAATTTAGAGAGATGAGTCCAAAGTGGAAAACTTTGGCAGTAGTATAGCGAGAAGGCACTTATCGACCGAGAAAAATTCTGTTTTCTGCTGACTTACCGACAGTCGGTAATTATCATCGGTCGGTAAAAGCCACAATAGCTATACTACTTTTGGATATTCTGGTCGGCGAGCTGCTTTGAAACGCCGTAGCATGTATGTATTATAAATCATTTAAATAAAGTACGTATAGTAAGGGGCCATCCGTAAATTGGGTAACACATTTTTGCCCCTTTTTTACGATTTTTTAATAATAAATTCAGTTTTTTAATGAAATAAATAAAGTGTTCATTCAGTAGAAATTGTTTCTTTAATTGAAATTATAATAATTTCCCTATGTAAAAATTAACAACAAAGTAGCTTCTCCCCCCCCCCTCCCCGTTTGGCCGTTGTTACGTAATTTTTCGAAATATTTTCAGTAAAAAAAAAATTATATTCATAAAAAATAAAAACCTATGCAATTTTATGAATTTTATCTAAATTTTTTGGAATCTTTTAAAATGTCCTAAAATTTTTAAAAGGGACGACTGAAAAAATCGCGACAAATAAAATCCTGCAACTGTAAAATTCCTGAATGGAAAAATTCCCGAACTGGAAAATGCCCGAATAATAAAATATTCGAACTATAAAATTCCAGAATTTAAACATGTACAAAAATTGGGATATAAATATTATTTATTGATTAAAAATACAATAATAAAATATTTTTAAAAAATTGTAATGTTTAAAGTTTCTGAAATTGTTGTTTAACTTTTAAATAAAAATAATTGAAAAAATTTTCATCCAGACCTATATTTTTTCAATTATTTTTATTTTAAATTAAAAAATTCTTTTAGAAACTTTAAACATTAAAAATATTGTCTTTTTTTTAAATAGAATTTATTTATTAAAATTGCAATAATCAAATATTTTTATAAAAAAATTAATTATTTTAATGTTAAAAGATTCTAAAATTATTGTTTAAATTTTAAATAACAATAATTGAAAAAAATTTCTTCAAGAAATATGTATTTTTTTTTTTGGTGCAGCATTAATATTTTTGTTTGAAAATGAAAAAATTTAGTCAAAAATTCCCTTTTTTTGTTGAAAATTCATACTTTTGATTGAAAATTCAAATAATTTTGTTAACATTTCAAGTGTTTTGTCGATAATTTGTTTAATTAGTTTAAAAATTCAACAATTTTTGAATGAAAATTTAAACTTTTTCTTAAAAATTAATTTTTTCGATTTAAGATTCAACTATTTGGTTAAAAATTTGTGTTTTCAAACAGAAAATTAATTTTATTCGTATAAAATTCATCTCTCTGTCCGAAATTTAACTATTTGTTTAAAAACAAAATTATTTTCTTGAAAATAACTATTTAGTATGAAATAAATCTTCTTTTTTCTTGAAAAATCTAAATTTTTTGTTGATTTTTTTTTAGTTTTTGAAATTTAACAATTTTGTTAAAAATTCGTCTTTTTGGTGAAACAATAATATTTTTATTTGAAAATTGAAATATTTGGTTATAAATGCGCACTTTTTTTTACAGAAAATTGATATTAAAGAAAATATAACATTCTAGAATTAAAAAAATTACAAAAATGCTATTATAAATATTAGTTATTGCTTAAAAATACAATAATAAAATATTTTTATATAACAATTATTTTTAATGTTTCGAGTTTCTAAAATTATTGTTTAAATTTTTAATAACAATAATTGAAAAAAATTTCGTCCAGAAATATATTTTTTTTTCGATTTTTGTTATTTTAAATTCAAGCAATAATTTTAGAAACTTGAAAGATTAAATATAATTTTCTTTATATAAATATCAGATTACTGTATTTTTAATAAATAAATAATACTTATTATAGAATATATGATAAATTTTTAATGTTTGAAGTATATAAAATTATGGTGTGTATTTGGAATAACAATAATTGAAAAAAATATATATTTCTGGATGAAAATTTTTTTTCAGTAATTTTAATTTTAAATTCAAACAATAATTTTGGAATCTTTAAACATTAAATGGAATTTTTGTAAGAAAACTATTTAATAATTCTATATTTAATTAAAGGAATCTTCTAAAATATTCTAAAATTTTTAAAAGGGACGACACAATATTCCCGAACAATAAAATGTTAGAATTATAAAATTGTCGAATATAAACAATTAAAAATTTTAAAAATATTATTTATTGATTGAAACTAAAATATTTAAATAATCAAGAGAAAAAAAATGGTTTGTGATGTTCAAAGTTTCTAAAATTATTGTTTAAATTTAGAATAATAATAATAATTTAAAGTGTTTTGATTAAAAAATATATTTTTTTCAATTATTATTTTAAATTCAAATAATAATTTTTGAAAATCTTATTTTTAATAAATAAATAATATTTATAAAAAAATATTTTCTTTTTTTTCAATCAATGGAATCTTTTAAAATATCCTAAAATCTTTAGAAATCTTCAAAAACTTAGAGATATTTTTAATCCTTGGAAATACCTTTAAAAGTTACATTCCTTTTTTAATCTTGGAAATTCTTTTGAAATTCTTCAAAATTCTTTAATTCTTGTGAATAAATTCTTTGAAATTTTATGATAATACTATAAAATTCCTTAAGAATCTTTAAAAGTTCAAGTCTTAAAATTTGAAAATCTTGGCAATTTATTAAAAAATTTTCAAGATTCTGGAAATTCCTTGGAATCTTTTAAGACAATCTCAAATCTTTAAAATTTCTTGGAAATTGCATAAACTTCCTAAAATTCTTTGTGATTTTTTAAAATACCATAAAATCTTTAAAATTCTGTAAAATTTCTGTTAACTTCGAAAATATCTTTAAAATCTTTGAAAACCCTAAAATCTTTTCAAATTCTTGAAATCTGTTGAAATTCCTTAGAATATATTTAAAAATTTCTGGAAATCTTTCAAATACCTCAATTCATGTAAGTAAATTCTATGAAATTTCAATAAAATATGATGAAATCCCGCAAAATTGCTTAAAATCTGATTTTATTGCTTGAAATATTATTAAATCCTTTAAAACCACTGAAATCCTCAAAAAGCTTATAAAAACGTTGTGAAATCCGTAGAAATTCTTCGGAAATCCTTTAAAACATTTTGATATTCCTTGGAATCTTTTCTAAAATTTCTTTAAAGTTCTTTAAATTACCTGAAAACCACGGAAATATAATAAAATCCCCAGGAATTCATTTGAAAAAGAATATTACATAAAACTCGCCCCCTCCCCTTAAAAAAATAGTTACCTAATTTATGAATAACCCCCAAATAAATGTTTTCAAATATTCTGAATGCAATACTCTCATCTAGAGAATTTCAAATGAGCAAGCAGGAAAGAAAACGACTTTCGCGTTAGTTAAATTTCGCAAATTTCACCTAAATTTGCTCTCAGCTCCAAGTTTTCTGCTTTTCTGAAGAAAGAAAAACATCTGAGAAAGACAATTTTCGAGTTTGCCCGGGTGGAAAAATTTTTCACATCTTAAAATACGTTTTTCGTCTTTTGCATGCGCAGAAGGCACTGTTGGTTCTGAGAGATGCGCGGTAGATCACGAATAAACTGACACATGCGCAGTAGGTAGCCACAGTAGTTAGAGCTGCGCAGTAAAAATTTTTCCACCTGGCTTTCCACACAAGACTTTTTCTCCGGAGGCTAAGTATACGTTAGGAAAAGAATAACAACGATATATGAAATAGAAAACACTCTTGCGCAAGGGTCTTTGTCGAGCGTTAAAGAAAAAAGTAGCAACTCGTGAGTTAAATATGAATTTTTCTGTAAATATTATAAATAAAAAATTGCGAGCTGCGCAATGAACATCTTGATGAACGCTACGATATCGGTATACCTTATAAACGGTGAATATTACACATATAAATACTAATTTTAGGTACGACGCCCTAACGTGAATACACCATATAAATATATATAAATTATAAATATTATACATAAACACTTGGCTATATTACACATATAATATATGTTATTATATCGCGGCGTGCAAGCAGTATGTGCATTTTCCAGCACAGAAAATTGGTATTTTGTGTACAAATGAATGAAATTTTGGGACAGTTTTTGCTGTGACTCTTGCGCCGAGTCTCAGAAATCTAGTGGCGAATCGAAGCAATTGAAAAATTGTTCAGGGTGTCCACTAAAGTGGGAAAAAATCGGGAAATGATGAGAAAGTAGTATAGCTGTGAGTGGGATAACTTACCGACCGAGTCGGTAAATCAGGGATGTCGGTAAGTTGATTAGTTGATATTACAGCTATACTACTTAAGGAATTTATTTCATTCTTAAGTTTTAGTAGAAAAAACTTATCCAGTCAGATTAATCGTTTGATTTTCTTTTAAATTTGAATAATTTTAGATCGAAACTTGATAAATTAGACAATTTCAAATCGATATTTTTTGAAACTCAATCATTGTATTACCTACCCTCCTTTCAAGTAATTTGAAATTTTATTTACTGACTTTCAAATTTGAATAATTAAAAGAAAAGTGCTCGTCAATTTCGTAACTTGAGTTCAAAATGTCAGAGGCAAATTGTAAACACATATCTCGAGACTAGAAAAAATAGCCAAGAAAATATTTCATTTTAATTGACTAATCATTCCTCTTCTCATAAATAGACAATTTTATTTATTATTTTCTTGGCTTCGAGCAAAAGTTACGAAAAGTGCGGACACAATTTTTCGGGCTCGACTTTGTTTTTACGTTTTTCAAAAATTTGACAAGACTTTTTTTAAAGCCTTCTAGTCGATCCGGGCCCTGAATTTTAAGAAATCAAGGCTTAGTAAAATTACGAAGAAAAAAAATGCCGAATCGTTCACTGGATAAGAACGATTCTGCTTGTATCATATACTTTTAGCAGTAGATATAATAGTGGTAGTGGTAGAATAAAACAGTAACATTGGACAGTAGTTTTAATCTAAAAATGGCGCAAAAAAGTTACGATGTGTCGATATTTTAACCAAGTCAAAATATCTCGATTTTTTCGAGTAGATAAATCCGAAAAAAAACGTCTGCAAGAATGACTTTTCAGACGAATCGTTTCTGCATTTGTTACCTGTTTTAGATCCTCTCCAGTAGGTCAAATTTTTAACAATATCCAGCAAACGACAATCGGATCCTCAAATCTAGAAGTAAACATAAATAAACTAAACTCAAAACTGTTAAAACAGACTCAAAATAAAAAGTTTCGATTCTTTGTTGTGATATTTCAAAAAGAAAAATCGACTACAAGTTTTCTTCTTGGAAAACTATTAAAATTTTCTCTAAAACTAAAAAAGAAAAAATCATTAAAATAGATATTTCTCTGAGATTCAGAGTTGATTTAGCCTAGACCGAATTTTGTTATATTTACATTCTTAATTTTTGCAAATAAAGGTCGTGTACCCACGGGTTACCATATGATCCTTTTTCACAATTTTTTGAAATGCTGGCCAAATATTGGATCCTAGGAATTTCACAATTTTATTAGTAAAATTGTAAAATTTGGATCGATGACCTTTATGTACAAAAATGGTGAACCCCTTGTTAAACTTCCTTTTACAATGAAAAGGGGATAGAACAAATTGCAATTAAAAAAAAAAAAAACGTCGGTTTGCAGTACCTCATTGCTAGGCTCCTCGAAAATTGAGTGTTCTGTGCTTGTAAATAAGCGAAAAGAGAATCGAAGAGCTTAGTAATAAGATGGAAAACTCCTGAAGATGTAGACGAAGACCTGAAAAAAATGCAACTTTGGACAATTGACCAAATTGTCCAGAATGCGAAGAATTAAATGACAGCATTGAGGTTACAGTTTAGTCTATAAAACAATTTCTCAAAAGTGCTCAAATGGATAAAATATAAAAAGCTAGGATGAATAAAAACAAATTTTGACTGACCACTTTTCTTCAGTTTAGTTTGGTAAATGGAGAAAATGTTTTATAGACAGCTGTAACGAACTGAAGTATTGTATTATGTAAATATAAAAAGCGACCGCGAGGCCCATCTAGGAAGCAAGAAAATTGTACATACCGCTAATTCTGCAAATCGCTCCTCGAAGTCGAGGAGCCTGCAGCTAAAATGGTTTCCACGAGGAAGCAGGAGAAAAAAAAAGAGTCGCTGAACATTCTCTAAAACCCATCAGACACATGTCAGCAAAAAGTAAAACGCAACTGAAAAGCCAAGAATAATGTGAGAACTAAAGGCTGTGCATCTAATTGGCTTTGTTGCGATTTAGATTTTTCTGGTGTGTCTTTCCGGGATTCGGAAGCTGATTGTGTGATTTCTAGAAACGCTGCGTTTTCAATTTCGAAACAATGGTCTTTTTTGTTATTAGTTTATACGTCGTACGATTATCGCAATTTATTGTATTATTAATGAAATATTGTAACAAACAAAATACTGTTAACTATTCTTAAAAAAATTAAAACTTTTGTAAACTGATGTGCTTGGTTTATTAGATTCTCTTTTTAGTGTTTTGATCCTTCAAATGTGACCATTTGATCGTTCAGGTGCGACCATTTGACCTTTTAGTTGTTATTATTCCATCCTTCACGTGCGACCATTTAATCCTTTACGTGTGACCATTTGAATTTTCAAATGTTCACGTTTTATCATTTGATCCTTAACGTGTTATTATTTCATCCTTCAAGCGTGACGATTTGAACCTTCACGTGTTACAATTTGACCCTTCAGGTGTTATTATTTTATCCTTCACCTGTGAATGTTTTACCATTCGATCCTTTACGTGTTATTATTTGATCCTTCACGTGTTATTATTTATTCCAGCAGGTGCGACCATTTGACCCTTTAAATGTGACCATTTAATTTTTCACGTGTGACCATTTAATTCTTCACGCGTTATTATTTGATCCTTTACGAGCGCATGTTTTACCATTCGATCCTTTAAATGTTATTATTTGATCCTTTACGAGCGAATATTTAATCCTTCACGTGCAACTATTTGATCCTTCACGGGTTACATTTCATCCTTGAAACGTGACCATTTGATTCAAGTGCTCACGTTTTACCATTTCATGCTTAACGTATTATTATTTGATCCTTCACGTGTTACCATTTGATTCTTCAGGTGCGACCATTTGAATCTTTAAGTGTGACCATTTGATTTTTCACCTCTGACCATTTAATTCTTCACGAGATATTATTTGATCCCTTACGGTTCCACGTTTTACCATTTGATCCTTCAGGTGCGACCATTTGATCCTTCAAATGTGACAATTTGATTCAAGTGCTCACGTTTTACCATTTCATGCTTAACGTATTATTATTAGATCCTTCACGTGTTGCCCTTTGATTCTTCAGGTGCGACCATTTGAATCTTTGAGTGTGACCATTTTTTTTTCACCTCTGACCATTTAATTCTTCACGTGATATTATTGGGTCCCTTACTGTTGCACGTTTTACTATTTGATCCCTCAGGTGCGACCATTTGATCCTTCAAATGTGACAATTTGATTCAAATGCTCACGTTTTACCATTTCATGCTTAACGTATTATTATTTGATCCTTCACGTGTTACCATTTGATTCTTCAGGTGCAACCATTTGAATCTTCAAGTGTGACCATTTGATTTTTCACCTCTGACCATTTAATTCTTCACGTGATATTATTTGATCCTTTACGTGTGCACGTTTTACCATTTGATCTTTCAAGTGTGACCATTTGATCCTTCACATGTTACCAATTGATCCTTCACGTGCGACCATTTGATCCTTCCTGTGTGACTATTTCATTATTCACGTGATACCATTTTATCCTTCAACTGTGACCATATTATCCCTCACGTGTTACCATTTGATATTTCAGGTGTTATTATTTGATCCTTCGCGTGCGATTCTTTGATCCTTCACATGTGACAAAATAGTGGAACTTTTAACCAAATATATAATTTTTCAACAAAAAATCGGCCCGCCTCGCAGGCATACCCTCGTCGCGCGCTGGGCGCGCGACTCGTTTGCCTTGCGAGTTTTGAGCGCGCCTATGGCGCGCAACGGTTGAATCTCGCGCTTCGCGCTCAGATATTTATTCTTTGCATTTGGAATGCTTGAATGAAACTTTATCAAAAAGATCTATTTTAGATGGCGGTAACTATATGCGTCTTCATATTCTGAATTGTCTACTTAAATAATTATACTTAAAGATTAAGTTTCTCAAAGCTCTGTAGGCTTTGAGGTACACATTCTTATCGGTGACACTCGCGCTGCGCGCTCGATTTCTGAGAGACATTTGTAAAAAGATTTTGTTAATTTTTTTTTCTCTCGTAACTTTCGTCCTTTTTCCACACATTTTTATTTTATTTTTTTATTTTCAATGTTATTTTTCACACATAAAACAAAAAGTACGCATCCTACCAAGAAGTGATTTGTAACGAAATTGTAGATCTTTTTTGAGATAACAATTTTTGTTAATTCATCTTTTTTCGTGTCCTACATAGTTTTTCCACAAAATGGAATTTTTTATTTTTCATTATTTTTTGTGCAATTAAAATGTGAATTTTCTATTTTCCAAGAAAATCCAAAAATTTGTCATTGTAATCTTGTAATTTTTGAAAATGCTATAACTCTGAGAATTTTCATTTTATCGAAAAAAGTCATAAGTATAAATTGTTTGTTCTTTTTTAATACTATAAATATCCGTACATAGAATTTTCAAATTCAGAAAAAAGGGGTCTCAAAAATTTTAAAAATGCGCTTACTTTTTGAATTATTATCAAAAATGGTTGGTTAGCGAACTCGTCCTTTCTTTTAGGACCTAAAAAAAGTATGCCAAAGATGGATGTAATCCGTTAATTTTTTCGAGAGTTATCATGTTTACGGATGGACAGACAGACAGACAGACGCCATCGTAAAAAGTTCATTTTCGGATTTAGGGGGCCTTAAAACGTGGAGATCCGTTGAAAAACTGTGGTGTCAAATTTGGGACAATTCTAATACTTTCTCAATCATAAATGATTAGAATGTAAAAAGTGAATTTTTAAGCAAATAGTACAATTTTCTAGCAAATTGTTAAATTTTCAACAAAATATTTGAATCCTGACAAAAAGGATGAATTTTCTACTCAGAAAATTGCTTTTTTCACCCTAAAAGACTAATTGTCAACAAAAAAATTAAGTTTTTCTGACAAAAAGTTGAAATATTTTAGGAAAAAGTGGACTTCTGAACCTGGAAAGATAAATTTTTAACACAAAAGTTAATTTTCTTTTTTTCCCCTAAGTATCAACAAAAACGCTGAATTTTAAACTAAAGTTCTGCAATTTTGACCAAAAATTGAATAGTTAAATTTGCTGTTTAAAAAATTAATTTTCGACCAGAAGGAAAATTTCAACTAAATTGCTGAATTTTTAACTAAATAGTTAAATTATCCAACAAATATGACCAAAGAAATCTCAATCAAAATGCTGAATTTTCAATTAAAAAATATACATTTTCCTCAAAAAATAAAATAGTTAAATTTTGAGATGGAAAAATAAACTACTCAACAAACAAAAATTTTCAACTATTAAAATTTAACGAAAAAGACGAATTTAAAAAAAAAAGTTGAATCCTCATAAAAAAATGAAGTTTTAACAAAACATTAGTTTTTACCCAAAAAGAAGCAAGGAAATGAATTTATAACTAAAATAATGAATCTTCAACCAAAAAATATCATTTTAAACCGAAAGTAGAATTTTCAACCCAGAAGATGAATTTTTTTTACAAAAAAAATAAATAAATTTGCAACAAAATAGATACATTTAAAATAAAATAGCTAAATTTTTAATCAAACAAATACATTTCAAACCACATAGATTAAATTTTCATCAAAAAGACGAATTTTCAACCAAAAATATTTATAATTGTTAAATTTTCGGCTAAATTAATTAATAAAGAAAAATAATTTTCAATCAAAGAAATAAATATTCAACCAGAAAGATTAACTTTCTACCATACAAATTCAACTATATCCAAAATACATACATTTTCAACCAAACTTCAAATAATTAATATTCCACCAAAGAAATTAATATAAAACGTTTTCAAATCATACAAGATTTTTAACAAAAAAGATGAATTTTTAACAAAATACATCAATTTTTTACCAAATCGATGAATTTGTAGAGTTTTTAAATTTTAGATTGAATTTAAATTTGTTAAATTTTTGGGATAATTATTTTTTAAATAAGCAAAATTTTTTTCTAAAAATAGTTAAATTTTCGAATAAATAGTTTGGTTTTTAACCAAAAGCATGAATTTCAAACAAAAAAGTTCTTTTGCAATCAATTTTCTACAATATTTTTAAATCTTCCATCAAACTAAAACCGAATTTTCGACAATGTAGTTCAACTTTAAAGTTGATTTGAAAAAAATTAAAAATAAAAAAACATTTTCATTCAAACAAAAAATCCGGGCTTTTAATCAAATAGTAAACAAAATAACTGAATTTTTAAGCCAAAAGACGTACTTTTTAGAAGGCACTTAAATTTTCTATCAAAAAGGTAAATTTTTAACCAAGAAAATAATATTATACGGAAACAGACAAATTTTCAAGAAATTTCTTGAGTTCTCAATACAAAAAGACACATTTTTTAGAAGAAAATTTAATTTTCAATAAAAAAATTAATTTGAATCAAGAAAGATTAAATTTGACAACCAAGCAAGATTTCATTTCTATCGTGAAAGACGAATTTTCAATTTTAAAAACTACAAATTTGTAATAAAACAGGTAAATTTGAGCCTAAAAATAGGATTCTTAAAAAAAAGTTAATTTTCTACTAAGAAGTTAAATTTTTAATGAAATAGATTTAATTTTCAAGCAAGTAGTTGAATTTCCTATAAAAATAGTTTCATTTTTAACCAAATATATGAAATTTCAACAAAAAAATAATTTTTAAACGAATAGCATATTTTTCTCACAAATTGTTAAATTTTCAAATAAATAATTTAACTGTTAACAAAATAGTTGAATTTTCTAACAAATTATTTGAGTTTTCAATCAAATAGTTGAATTTTTAACCAAGTATATGATTAAAAAAATGTTTTTACCAAAAAGTCTAATTTTCTACCAAAGAGTTAAATCTTTAAATAAATAGTTGAACTAGAAAAGATAAAGTTTTAATAAAGAAGATTTCTGCCCAAAATACTAATATTAAACAAAAAATATTTCAATTTTAGACCAAATAGATGCATTTTTATCTAAAATTATAAATCTTAAGAAAATGAATTTTCAACAAAAGAGTTTCATTTTTAACTAGAAAGATTAATTTTCTACCAAAAAACAGGTTAATTATCAACAAACCAGATGTATTCTTAACCGAAAACTTGAATTTTCTAAATATTTGGTTGAAAATTAAATTTTGTTTAAAAATTAATATTTTCCAGTTAAAAAATTTACAATTTGGTGGAAAATCAATCTATTATGTTGGAAATTAATTTTTTTGTTCTAAGTTTATATTTTGGGTTGATAAATCAACGTTGGTAGAAAATTCAACAACATTTCGTAGAAAATCAAACTGCTTGGTTAAACTTAAACTTTTTATTTGAAAATTTACCTATTTTGCTGGAAACTCGTTTTTTTTTTCTTGAAAATAAGTTTTTTTTCAACTGAAATTTGCCAATTCTTTACTTTTTATTCTTTTTAGATGAAAATTCACCTTTGTGAAAGTCATCTTTTTTGGTCGAAAATCCCCTTGGCTGAAAAAGAACTAACTTCTAGAACATTAAATTTTTTGGCTTGAAAATTCAACAAATTGTTTAAAAATATGACAAAATTTTGTTGTGTTCATAATATTCGTCTTTAATGTATCGGCACGGATGAAAGATTTATTTTTTTATCAGGAAAGTGTCACCTATCAGTCATGACCTTTGACCCTGAGTCTGAGACACATTCACTGTGACCTCTGACATGTCTCTGAAGTTTGTCTTATGACCTGTGAACCTATCATCAATCACTGTTGACCTCTGAAATTTGACTCATGACTTTTGATTCTAAGTCTGAGACATTTTACCTTTGAAATGTCCCTGAACTTTGGCTGACGAACTGTGACCCTGGAACTCTTACCTGTGAACCTATCGCTTATCATCCAGCACTCCTGTTGACCTATGAACTTTGACTCATGACCTTTGACCCTGGGTGGGAGAAACACCACATTTGACCTCTGACATGCCCCTGAACTTTGCCTGACGACCTGTGACCTGTGAACTCTTACCTGTCAACTTATCATCTATCACTGTTGACCTCTAAACTTTGACTTGTGAGTCTTGACCCTGGATCTTAACCGACCTCGTTTGAGCTTCGATCGGCCAGCTTAATAAGATTGAGGGCTTCTTCAACCAATTTTGTTATTTCGCAAAGTTAGAATATGAATTAACTTGTCTTTTCATGTATATATTTACATAGTTCTTCCTGAGTTTGGTAAATTATATAAAAGCTTAATATTAATGTTGCGTGGAAGCTTGGCTTTTAAATAGCACTAAAAATATTTGTAGTAATTACAGCCTCCTTGACTTGAAAAAAATAACAATTGACGGATAAAAAGCATGTTGAGAAAAAGGATATTTTAAGATTGACTTTTCTATACACTTCCCTGTGAATTCGACCAAGTGCGATTTGTACTTCCAGCAATGAAGGAATCAAAATCGAAAAATTCTTTCTCTGCCAGCATTGCAGCTTGTGTTGGCTGCCCGATTTTTCTTCCTAGAAGTCGAAATGGTGAAACCTAGAAGCAAAACATGAATCTTGTTACATTTTGAAGATCTTGAGGAATTCGTAGTCCCGGGCTATTGTTCATATTTTTGCCCCCCCCCCCCTTTACAGCTTCGGTCGCACGTCCGTCCATTCGTCCATAAGCAGGGTAAATGGAGGAAGTGAGAGGTATGAGAGGAGGGAAAAAAAGGAAAAATGGGAAGTAATGAGGAGAGAGAAAGTAGGGAAATGAAGGAAGGACAAGTAAAGGAAAATTTTAGGACGGAATTAAGGGGAAATTGGGAAAGAGAAAGTGAGGGGAGTTAATTTTAGGGAAAATAAGAAGTGACGAGGAGTTAGGTATGGTGGTATGGTATAGTAATTGTGAAAAGTGAGAGGAAATAAGAAAAGAGGAATTAAGGGAAATTAAGGAAGGAAATCTGAGAAAAGAAGGTGAAATTATGAGGGAGGGGACTACAGGAAATGATGGGTAGGGAAGCAGGGAGAAATATCGGAAATTAGGGTATAGGAAGTAAGGGGAAGGTTGGGTGGTGAGGGAATCTGAGTGGATCGAAATAAGGGAAAATGAGAGAAGAGGAAGTAGAATGATCGAGAGGACGGGTAGTAGGAATAATTTAGGGGAGTGGAAGTAAGGGGAAATAATAGTAGAAGAAGTAGAAGAAGTGAGAGGATATGAGGGGATAGAAAGTAGAGGAAATGAAGGAAGGAGAAGTAGGGAAAATGAGTGGAAATTAATGGAGGGAAAGCACCGAAAATTGTGGAAAATAACGTAAAGGGAAATAGGGTAAATAATTGGCGGGAAAGCAGAGGAAATGATAAAAAATGAGAGAGAAAGAAATAATTAGAAAAAAATGAGGAAAAATGAGGGATCTGGAAGAAGGGTATAATAGGGAAAATTAGTGTTGGAAAAGTAAGAAGAGATGGATAAGAAAAATAATAGGCGAAGAAGTAGGAGAGGTGAGAGGAAGTGAGGAAGTGAGGAGAGGGAAAGTAGGAATATTGAGGGAAATTGAGAAAAAGGGGAGAGACAATGAGGGAATTAAGGAAAGGGAAAGTAAAGTGAGGTGAGGTAGGTAAAGAAGGGGAAATTAAGGGTTGGTGTAGGAAAAAAATGGAAGGGTAAGTAGCAGAAGTAAGAGGAAATTAATAGAGTGAAAGCAGAGAAAATGAGAGGCAGGGACCTATGGGAAATGAAGGACACAGAAATAGGGTAAGTAAGGGAAATTGCGAAATCTGAAGGAGAATTAGTAGAGTAGGAGATATGAAAAGTATGAGTACTGAGTAAAGGATGTGAAGCGAGGGAAAATGAGCGGATGAGAAATAGGGAAAATAAGGGAAAGCGAATCAGAGGAAATGAGGTTGCACGATGTCAAATAAGGGGACAGAGAGTGGCGAAATGAGGGAAAACAGAAAAAATTAGGGGAATGGAATTAGAGCACATTAGGTGGAGAGAATTGAGGGTCAATGAGGAAAGAGGAATTGAGGGGACATGAGGTGATTTTAAGTAGGGGAGGTTAGGAGAGAAAAACTAGGGGAAAATTGGGTAAATAAAGTAGGGAAAATCAAGGAAAATGCGGGGAAATGGAGGGCGGTTTAACAGGAAAAGTGAGGGCAGTAAAAGTAGAGACAATAAGAGAAAATGTGGGCAGAGGAAGTGAGGAGATCGGAAGTAGATGAAGTAAGGATACTGAGGTGAAATTGGGAGATAGTAAGCTGGGAAATGATGGGATGGTAAGTAGTGTAAGTGAAAAGAAATGAGAAGATTGAGTTAAGGGGAAATGAGGATACGAGAAGTAGGGGAAATGAGTGGAGAGGAATTAGAAAAAAGTAGAGGAAAGGGGGAAGAAAGAAAAATGCAGGGAGAGGAATTAAGAAAAATTGGGAAATGAGGGATGGTGCAGTAGGCACATTAGGGGAAATTAGAGAAAGTACAGGAAATATTGGTAGAAAAAGTAGGGAGGTTGAGGGGAAATGTGAAGACAAGTGAGGAAAAATGGGGAAAGGGGAAGTAGCCCATTGTCAAAATAGGGGAAATTGGAAGGAAAGTAGGGGCAATGAAGGAAAATAAGGAAAGAAGAAGTAAGCTGATAGGAAGTAGATAAAGTAGGGGAAATGAGGAGCTAGAAAGTAAGGGAAATATGAAGAGAAAATTAGGGGAAACCGAGAAATGATGAATGTAGGGTTACCAGACGTCCGCTTTTGAGCGGACATGTCCGCTTTTTCTGTCCCGTGTCCGCTTGTCCGCTTTTTTACTGAAATGTCCGCTTTTTCCTCTCG
>NC_046657.1:71502128-71505176 GCF_010883055.1 Belonocnema kinseyi | reverse complement strand
GGGGGGGGGGGGGTCGAAAGGCTTCAAAAAAGTTCATTTTCAACCAAGAAAGATCAATTTGGTACCAAAAGAGAAATTTAAAAAAAAGTTCATTTTCAACAAAGGAAGATGAGTTTTTAACAAAATAAATGAATTTCTTACAAAATGGTTCAATTTAACCAAAATGATGTATTTTATGAGAAAAAAGAAGATTGTTCATCCAAATAGTCACATTTTCAAGCCAAAAAGACGAATTTGTGTTAAAAAAATCAAATTTAATTTTCATCCGTGGGCGTCGAAATTTGTAAAAAAAATTTTCACATAATACACGAATTTTCAACCAAATAGTTGAATCTAACAAAAAACGAAAATTTTTTAACAAAATAGTTGAATCCTCAATAAAAAGTAGAATTTTTAATAATGACCAAAATTAATTTTCGATCAAGAAGATTAATTTTCTGCCAAATACGAATTTTCAACTAAAAATATCAGGTTTGAACAAAAAACTGAATTATTAAATTTGCAGTTTAGAAAATGAGTTTCAACGAAAAAGATGAATTTTGAACCATATTATTGAATTTTTAAATCAAAAAGACGAATTTTTTAGAAAACAATTGAATTCTCAACCCGCAAAGTAGAATTTTCGGGAAAAAATTCATTTTTAACGAAGAAAGACAAATTTAGAAAAGAAATTGTAAGCCTCATCCAAAAAAATGTATTTTAAACAAATAACTATAATTTTCTACGAAAAGACGAATTTTCACCCAAAAATATCAGGTTTTAACAAAAAATGGAATTGTTAAATTTGCAATTCAGAAAATTAATTTTCAACAAAAAAGACAAACTTTAAACTAAATTGTTTAACTTTTAAGCCAAAAAGACGAATTTTTTAGAATTAAATTGAATTCTAAACCCGCAAAGTAGAATTTTTGGCAAAAAAGTTCATTTCTAACGAAGAAAGACAAATTTTTAACAAATAACAATAATTTTCCACCAAAAGACAAACTTTTAACAAATAACAATAATTTTCTACCAAAAGACGAATTCTCAACAAAAAATATCAGGTTTTAATAAAAAATGGAATTATTAAATTTGTAGTTAAGAACATTTGTTTAAAAAAAAGAACTTTTAGGATAATACATAAATTTCCAAAAAAATAGTTGAAAAATGACCAATTTTCTAGGAGATATTTAAATTATCGGCAGAAAAATTCATTTTCATTAAAGAAAGATAAATCTCCAATAAAATACATAAATTGTTTACCAAACAATTGAACTTTTAATGAAAAAATTAAGTTTTAGCAAACAAGTTCAATCATTAACCAAAAATAAATTTTCTACCAAACAATGATTATTCAATAAAATACGTGAATTTTCTATTAAAAAGTATCAATTTCTAACCAAATAGTTGAATCCATAAATAAAAAGATTATTTTTTAACGCAGAAGTTTACTTTTTATATAAAAAAAACAATTTTCAAGCAAATAGTTCAATTTTCAAGTCAAAAAGACGAATTTTTGTTAGAAAAAAGTTGAATTTTTAATAAACAAAGATGGATTTTTAACAAAAATCTCAGTTTAAAGAAAGGCGAATTAAAAAAAATACGTATATTTTCAATCAAATACATGGATTTTCAACAAAAATATTAAATGAATTTTCCACTAAAAAAGATTAATTTTTAAACAAATGCTTTAATTTTTAGGCCAAATAGACCAATTTTTGTAAGAAAACAAATTTCAACCGGAAAGGTGAATTATTGAAAAAAGTTTATTTTATACAAACGAAGATGAATTTTCAACAAAATACATGATTTCTTACAAAATGGTTAAATTGCAACCAAAAAGATTAATTTTCCACTAAGCAGAATAATGTTATACGAAAAAAACAGAATTTTCAACAAAGTGCATACATTTTTTACCAACTATTTGAATTGTTAACCAAAAATGACGTGTTTTTAATTAAAAGTTAAATCCTGAACCGAAAAGATAAAATTAAAAGAAAAAAGTATGTACCTGCTCAAAAAGACAAATTTTTAATTTAAAAAAAAAGAGAATAAAAAAAATAATTAAATTTTTAAGACAAAAAGACAAATTTTTTAGAAGACTTAAAAGATGAATTTTCAACAAAGAAAATTAGTTTTCTACCCAAAAAGGCGAATTTTAAAGAACAAATTTTTAACTAAAAATATCAGTTTTAGACAAAAATGTAATTGTTAAGTTTGCAGTTTAGAAAATTATTTTTCAAACAAAAAAAAAATTAATTTTTAACCAGTTAAATTTAATCAATGACGAATTTTTAACAAAATACATAAAACCAAAAAAGATCGAATTTCGACCTAAAAAGACGAATTTTCAAAACATTAGTCAATAACTAAGGTTGTTATTGTCGGAACGGCGGGGGGGGGGGGGCAGTGGAGATAACATTACGCACTTAGATACTTAAATTGTTGTTGTTCATGTATATCAATTATTACATTTTTTGTTTAAAATTACTTTATTACCCTGTTTCAAGAGTTAGAATTGCGGCAAATATTTTTGCACTTTTCTGAAAATAGATATGCCTCAAAAATGGTAATTTTTTTTGTTTTAGTATCCAAAAACTGTAATTTCTCACGACTCCGCGGAAGAAGTGAAAACCCTTGTGTGTGGAGAGTTGCCTTCCGACGCCAAAAATCTGTCACCAGGAGCTACAGATCTTCTCAAGAGACTCTTGAATCCCAATCCCAGAATGAGATTAAAATCTGTCCTCGGTCTTCAGAGAATAGCTTTTTACATGGGCCACAATGTTCAAAGCTATACGTCGAAGGAGGTAAGTTGCTTGACAAATTGCAAAAGTCAGTCAAAAAATGGATTTTATAGCACCTACTTTACCTCCCATTTTTCATCACTTGTCCTACTTCCTATCACATCACCTCCCTCACTTCTCCTACTTCCCCTCCTCTCATTTCTCCTCACTTCCTCTTCTCTAATGCCCGCATATTTCCAGTAATTTGTCCTTACTTCCCCTACTTTCCCATTCATCTAGGGTTACCAGATGCTCCGAGGCGAAAAAGCGGACATTCCTCGATCAC
>NC_046657.1:71495060-71502028 GCF_010883055.1 Belonocnema kinseyi | reverse complement strand
GCTGAAAAGACTGAAATTTTTAATTAATTTTTCGGACAGTTTGAAGTCCTGTATGATAAAAAATTGTCTAAGAATCAGGAATAGTTTGTTGCACAGTCTAAGAATCAAAGAAGCGTGCCTGAAGTACGTAAAGAGGCAGGTTCAATGGCCACTCTCGACCCTCAATAACCTATCCGGTCATCCATCCATCTGTATGATGCAATCGCTCCTAGTCAACTTTAAGACTCGAGGGACTCAACTTGTTAAATAAGATTATTAATAATTATGAAATTCTGATAAAACCAGTTTTTAATTCATCTTCATCAAAAGATAATGGGCAATTGATGAAAACATTGGGATAAATATAGTGGAGAGGGGTTTGATTGGGGAGGGAGTGTTTATTTATAATAATTGTTGCTGATACGAGAAGATAAAATCGGATTCAATCTTAACGAGGACCTTGACCGAGAATAATGAGATTGATGAGATGAAGTTTTTCTCGAGGTTAAAGGTGATGGATTTTGTAACCAAATACTTGAATTTTCAACTAAAAATGAAAATTTGTTCTGAGGAAAATTTTGAAATAAAAATTATTAATGTTTAACCAAATATGGAATATTCCATTTTACAGTCAGAAGAATTAATTTTAAAAAACAGTTTCAACTAAATTGCGCAATTTTTTACCAAAGTGATGATTTTTTATTACTAAAAAGATGAATAAAAAAAGATTAATTTTCAATAAAAAATGGGATAGTTAAGTATTCAGTTTAGAAAATTAATTTTTCATTTAAAAAAACAAACAAGTTTTCAACGAAAATGCAGAATTTTCAACAAAAAAGAAAAATTTTCAACCAAGAAGAATAATTTTTACCAAAAAGACGAACTTTTAATAAAATACATGAATATAAAACTAAAAAATACGAAAAATGGAATAGTTAAATGTACAGTTTAAAAAATTTATTTGAAATAAAAAAAAGAAACAGAAAATTTGAAACAGTAGAATTTAACCAAGAATACGAAGTTTCAACTAAATATTTGAATTTTGAACTAAAAAAGATTAATTTTCAACCAAAAATGAAATAATTAAATTTTCACTTAAAAAATGTTTCCCTCAAAATAAAATCAAATTTTCAACTAAAAAGCTGGATTTCCAACTAAAAAAGACAAATTTTCAACGAAATTATGGAATTCTGAAATAAAAAAGATTAATTTTAAACCGAAAATGGATTAAATTTTCATTTAAAAAATTAATTTTCCACAAAAAAGTTGCGATCCAAGGACTAAAATTTCAAATGAAGTGATGAATATTCAACTGGAATAGATGAATTTTCAGAAAAGAAAATTGAATTTTAAACAAAAACATTAATTGTCTTACAAGAATAACAAGTTTTCAACAAAATACACCAATTTTCAACTAAAAAATCAATTTTTAGACTAAACAGTTTAATTTTGAACTGAACAAGATTATTTTGAAACAAAAATGAAATAGGAAGATTTACACTCAAAAAAATTAATTTTCCATGAAAAAAATAATTCAACCGAAATACTTAATTTTCAACCAAAGAAATGAAATTTCAACAAAAAAAGGGAAATTTTTAACTAAAGAGATTAATTCGTAACCAGAAATCGAACAGTTAAATGTCTAGTTAAAAATTTATATTTAGACCAAAAAAATTTAACTGAAGGACTGAATTTTGAATTAAGTGATGGATATTCAACTGGAAGAAATGAATTTTCAACCAAAACGATGAACTGTCAAACAAAAAGATTAACTTTTCACCAAAAAATACCATTTGTCAACCAGAGAGATAAATTTCTATTCGCAAATGAAAATTTTTCGACCAAATAGTAAAATTTTGAACTAAAAAGAGGTTATTTAAAAAAATGGAATAGTTCAATATTCAGTTACAAAAATTAATTTTCCATACAAAAATTAATTTTCCATACAAAAATTCAACCGAAGCGCTGAATTTTCAAAAAAAAATTAAATAGTTGAAAAGCCAGTTGACAAAAAAATCTCAACAGAGAAAGAAAAGAATTTTCAACCAACGTGATGAATTTTTAACTAAAGTGACGAATATTTAACTGAAATAGATTAATTTCTAAACAAAAAAACAGAAATCAAAGAAAAAGATTATATTTCACACAAAAAGATTAATTATCTACCAAAAAATACCATTTTACAAAAAATTACATAAATTTTTAACTAAAAAAGAAGATCTCACAAAGAAACAGTTTAATTTTGAACTGAAAAGACGTAAAGATGAATTTTTAAAAAAATTTCTTCAACCAAATAGTTGAATTTTATACCAAAAATGATTAATTTTTAAAAAATTGTAATTTAATTATTTTGTTAAAAATGTATATTTTCTGGTGGAAAATTCAACCGTTTCATACAAAATTCCTTTTTTTTAATTAAAAATACAATAATTTGTTTGAATTTTTTCTTCCTTGATTCAACAATTTAGTTTTAAAAAATGGCCTTACTTGAATGAAAAACCTGTCCCGGATGAAAAAAAAATTATTTGATGAAAATTGACTTTTTTCTTGAAAATTCTTTTTCTTAGAGAGAGAGAGAGAGAGAGAGAGAGAGAGAGAGGCGATGAACATTTCTCCAATTTGATTTTAATTTTTTTCTTTCTGGACTAAAAAATCTTTTTTGTTTAAAAATTCAAGTGTTTTTTGAAAAATTCATATTTTTGAATGAATTCTCCTGTTTCTGGTTTAAAATTAAAATTTCGTTTGGTTGGAAATTCAACAATTTGTATGAACTTTTTGCATTGAGTAAAATATATATTTTTAAATCAACTATTGGATGAAAATTAACTTTTGTGTTGATAATTCGTTGTTTTGGTGGGTTGAAAGTTTTTACGATTTATTTGACTTTTTTTCTGAACTAAAAAATCTGTTTTGGTTGAAAAAAGGCTTTAAAAAAGTGCCTAAGTATAAAATAAAAATAAAAAAAAGATAAAAATAAAGAATAAAATTCTTATATTCACCCATAATTACCATACAAATAAATTCCTTTTTGAAACGTTACAACCTTCATTCAAACGTACTTTCATTAAATTTTATATTACAAAATTATTTATTACAAATTACTTCAACTAAAAATAATGAAATAGTAAAATTTTACAACAACTGTGAATTATTTACGAGAAATTATCATGAATCGAGGCACCTAGGAATCGGTAATTAGCCAAGATTCTCGGTACGGTCTCTTAAGATTTAATGGAGCGTAACGATAGTTAACGGTAAACTTGGTCGCACACTCCTTTCATTAAGAGTATCGCCGTTCTAAATTACCCAATTTGTTTTTTTTTAAAACTTTTTCATCATTGTCTTAAGCCTCGATTATTTCCAATTTTTCGGAATAGGGATCTTTCAAAACCAGTGTCACATAGCCGGGTGGGGGGTGGGGGGGGGGGGATTTGTGACTTAGGGGGGTCTAGCAGAATGTGTGAAATGGAAACTACAACTGTTAATAACAATTTTTTGAAATGCATGCCAAAATGTAAATTAGTGTTCTTTTATATTAAAAGCAGGAGAAACCTACACGAAATTTTTTCTAGACATAATATTTCCTACACAGAATTTAATATTGTTTAATAATTTTATTTTTCTCCTAAACAAAATATTTAGTACACAAAATATTTCCTAAGCAGAATTTAATACTGTTATATTTTTTCTACACAAAACTTTTTCTATACAAAATGTTTCCTACACATAATTTAATACTATTACATTTTTTCTAAACACAATGTTGTCTACACAGAAGATTTCCTACACAGACTTAATATATATAATTAATTTTTGTGTGTAGAATATGCCTGTCTATCTTCACTCAGAATATTTGATATATAGCAGCAGTATCAAAGTATTAAATTCTGTGTAGGAAATATTTTGTGTGGAAAATATTTTGTGTAGAAAAAATGTTGCGTAGGAAAAATATAACAGTATTAAATTTTGTGTAGGAAACATTTTGTGCAGAAAAAGTTTTATGTAGGAAAAAGATAACAGTATTAAATTCTGTGTAGGAAATATTTTGTGTGGAAAATATTTTGTGTAGGAAAAAATTAAAACTATTAAACAATATTAAATTCTGTGAAGGAAATATTCTGTGTAGAAAAAATTTTGTGTAGGAAACATTTTGTATAGAAAAAGTTTTGTGTAGGAGAAATATAATCAACATACTTGTGTACAATATATTTCGTGTAGAAAAAAAACTTTGTAGGAACGGCTGTAACCCGATGCAACCTAGAGTGGATAATTATTAATTAAAAACACTAATATTAGTCCGATAATTACTTTTATTCTATTAATAGCTAAGACACTATACGTGTACATAAATTAAAATTTATTATTTATGTTTTAGTTGCGCCCTTAATTTCCACCAAATCATCTAAATATAGAGACTTCACAATCTTTTTTCCCCCCTTTTACCCCTTTTTTTACAAAGTTTTTTCCCCTGTTTCAAGAAACTGCCCCTTTTTCTCATTTTCTGGTTAAAATGCGAAATAAATACAAAAAAATAAATCATTTATAACAATATAGATAAATTATATTAATAAAGATTTAAGCAATAAATGTTTATTTTTTAAATACATAAACATTAATATTTAATAATTTATATATTAATAAATTTATAATAATAATGAATAAATTAATTTATTTTTAGTTACTTAATTATATTTTAACATAAATAATCCCAATAAGAAAATTCAACTATTTTGGTTGAAAAGTCTACTATTATATTTATTGTTCAGAATTGATCTCTTTCTGTTAAAAATTTTACTATTTTGTTGAATTTCTTTTTGGATTTTTAATAATAAAATTCATCCTTTTGAATTAAACATTCATCTTTTATGGTAGAAAATTCACGTTTTTTATTGAAAAATTTTATTTTGCTTGAATATTCGTCTTTTGGGATTTTAAATTTAACTATTTAGTTTCAAAAAGCAACTATTTTTCGTTGAAGTTTAATTCTTTTGTGTAAAAATTCGACCATTTGGTTAAAAATTCGACTAACTTTTTTTTAAAACTCGTTTCTTTTGCGTTTATGTTCGACCATTTGGTTGTAAATTGAACTAGTTGGTTAAGAAAATTTGTTTATTAATTCATCTATTTGATTACAAATTTGTTTTTCTTGTTTAAAAATTAACTTTTTTGTTGTTAATTCGTGTTTTCGCATTAAATTATCAAATGCTTATAAAACATTCGACTTTTCAACCTGAAAACATAAATCTTTCGTTGAAAATTGAACTGTTTTGTAGAAAATTGATATTTTTTGCTTTACAATTGAAATATTTGATTGAGAAAGAATTTTTTTAAATCAGTTTTTATGGACTAAAAATTATTATGTATAACATTCATTTTTGTTAGTTTAAAATTCAACTATTTTAACAATTTTTCTAGAAATTAAATTTTCTGTTAAAAATTCCATCATTTTGCTTGTAAATTAACTTTTTCGTTAAGAACTAATATTTTTGTATTAAAAACTCTTAGTTTTTAGAAAATTCGTGCTTCTGGTTTGAAATTTCGACAGATTGGTAGAAAATTAAATTCTTTGGTTCAAAATTAATATTTTTGTTGAAAATTCATTTTTTATTTAAAAATTCAACTATTGTGTTGAAAAATGTTCTTTTTCGATAAGAAATTTATCTCTTTTGGTAGACAACCTTTTTTTTGTGTTGAACATTCCTATTTTTTGTTTGAAATATCAACAGTTTGGTAGAAAATTGAACTATATGGTTAAAAATTAACTTTTCTCTTGAAAATTTATATTTTTAGTTTAAAATATCAACTTTTTTGTAGAAAATTCGTCTTTTTGGCTTGAAGAATCAATCTTTTGTCTAGAAAGGGCAACTATTTTCCTAAAAATTCAACTTTTTGGTTGAAAGTAGACTTTTCTGTTAAAAATTTATATTTTCAGGTTGAAAATACTGTTGCAAAGTACGATTTAAAACTTCTAAATCTCTGTTGAATGATCAAGAATGTTCATCAAAAGTTAGTCCAGAAATCAATCCACGCATCTCGAAGACTCGAACAATTACAACAAATACAATATTTGTAGACACCCAATTTAAAAATCCACTCAAGAACAAAATTATTGATTTTTTCAGAAATTTAAAAACGATATTAGTAGATTATGGTGGGTCTTGAAACGTTCTTCCACTGAGCAATCGATGCGTCTCGAAGACGCGAACAAACATGTCAGATACTGAACTAGAGTATTTCTAATATGAACAAGTTTCTACTGTTATAAGCACAACGCACCATTTTTGTTTGAAACTTCATAAATCGGTACTGGTGCTTCATTTAGGTTCAACAATATGTCAATCGATGCGTCTCGAAGACGCAAACAAACATGTCCGATACAGTACTGTAGTATTTCTAATATGAACAAATTCCTACTGGTATAAACAGAATGCACTATTTTTGTTTGAAACTTCATAAATCGGTACTGGTGGTTCTTTAAAGGTTCAAGAATAGGTCAATAGATGCGTCTCGAAGACGCAAACAAACATGTCCGATACAGTACTGTAGTATTTCTAATATGAAAAAATTCCTTCTGGTATAAACAGAATGCACTATTTTTGTTTGAAACTTCATAAATCGGTACTGGTGGTTCTTTAAAGGTTCAAGAATAGGTCAATAGATGCGTGTCGAAGACGCAAACAAACATGTCCGATACAGTACTGTAGTATTTCTAATATGAACAAACTTCTTCTGGTATAAACAGAATGCATCATTTTCGTTTGAAACTTCATAAATGGGCACTGGTGGTTCATTGAAGGTTCAACAATAGGTAAATGGATGCGTCTCGAAGAGGCAATTAGACATGTCCGACACAGTACTGTAATATTTCTAATATGAAAAAATTCCTCCTGGTATAAACAGAATGCACTATTCTTGTTTGAAACTCCATAAATCGGTACTGGTGGTTCATTAAAGGTTCAAAAATAGGTTAATCGATGAGTCTCGAAGAC
>NC_046657.1:71482639-71494960 GCF_010883055.1 Belonocnema kinseyi | reverse complement strand
GAAGACGCAAACAAACATGTCCGATACAGTACTGTAGTATTTCTAATATGAAAAAATTCCTTCTGGTATAAACAGAATGCACTATTCTTGTTTGAAACTCCAGAAATCGGTACTGGTGGTTCATTAAAGGTTCAAAAATAGGTTAATCGATGAGTCTCGAAGAATTTTTGATATTGAAGAAATTGATATTTTCGGGTTGAAAACTGTTTTCTAAGTAATTCGTCTTTTGGCTAAATGATTCGACTATTTAGACAAGAACTCATCTATGTAGGAAGAAAATTCAATTATGTGTTTGTAAATTCAACCATTTTGTTGAAAATTTAATTATTTTGTTGAAAAGTTAATTATTTTGTTAACAATTATTTTTTTTTAGATTGAAAATCCTTTTTTTTTAATGTTTTGGAAGAAAATTAATTTTTTTATTACAAGTGCAAATGTTTGGTTGAAAGATCGTTTTTGTTGGTTAAGTACAACTTTTTTTAAAATCTTTTTTTGTTAAGAAATTGTTTTTAAAATGAAAATTGAATCATTTTGTTCAAAATTTAGAGGATTGGTTGAAAATTAATTTTTTTGTTAAAAAGTTGAAAATTCAACTGCTCTGTAGAAAATATCTTGCTTTCGTTTGAAAACTGGACTTTTTGTTAATATAAATAAATATTTTGTTGTAAATTTGTATTTTTTCGTACAAAATTAATTTTCTTGATTAAAAATTTAACTGCTTGGTTTATAATTTAACTATTTTGTTGAAAATTCGTTTTTAAGCTAAAAATTGACCTTCCTAACTAAGAATATAACTACTTTGTTGAAAATTCATTTTTTTATTGAAAATTCATTTTTTTAACTGAGAATACAAAGTTTCCATTTTATTAGTTTTTTGCATTTGCATTCATTTTATTAGTTGCAGATTCGACGAAATAATTGAAAATGATCTATTTTATTTTAAATCCGTCTCTTTAGGTAGAAAATTAATTTTCTGGATTGCAAATTTAATTTCTTGATTTAAAATTGAACTGCTTTTAAAAGAAAATTTCTTTCATTAATTGATAATCGATTAGGTGAAAATTGAAATATTTGGTTCAAAATTTGGTAGACAATTTATTTTAACTATTTGGTCAAAAACTCAAATATTTGTTTAAAAATTCAACTTTTTTTTGAAAATTTGATAATTTTGTTTAAAATTTAACTACTTTGTTAAAAATTCGTATTTTTGTAATGAAAAAACATATTATTTTATAGAAAAATTCATGGTTGAAAATTTATTTTCTAAGAAATGCGTTTCTTGGGGTTGAAAATTTAACTATTTTGTTGAAAATTGCATCCCTAGGTAAAGAATGTAAGTTTTTATAATCGTTTATAATAACCTAATAATTTTTGTTGAAAAATTAAACTATTTGACTAGAAAATTCATATTTTCAGGTTGAAAAGCAGTTATTTGGTTAAATGTTCATATTTTATTATTAACATTCCTTAAAATAGAGTCTTTTTTCTTTATCCTGATTTAGATGGTCATTCCCCTGAATTTAATCTGATTAAAATCTTAATTCATTCAAGCTCTTCATTCAAGTTTACCTTCTTCTCCTTTTGCATCTATAATCAGACGACGGTTACGATCTCCATTTGTTATATTTATATCTTATAGGATAGAAGAGCACGTATAAAGTCCGTTGCTAGAATTACGACGAGCAGGGAGTGCCGATGATTAGGTAGGGTAAGAGTAAAAAAAAAGTATTAACGGCTACCTCAGACCTGGCGCCAGTGATTAAACCAGCTCCTCTCCAACATAGTCTACAATCCAGTTGTTCCCGTTGTCCATTTACTTTAAACTTCCTTCAATCCACTCTCACCAGTTTTTTCACTTTTGAAATACCAAAAAGTATTTTTTATGAGGGCTACAGGAATTCTCAGGTGAATTATGAACAAGTTAAACTCTCCCTATCACATCCCCTCCCCTAATACTCCTCCTCCCTTAACAACCCCCTTCCCTTCTACTCCACTCTCCTTCCACTTTCCCTCACCATGACATATTTCCTCCACCCTACTTAGCCTATCTTACGCCCCCTCTCCTTATTCCCCTTCCTCTACTTCCCTTTCCCTTACGCTAATGCCCCTTCCTCTACTCCTCCTTGTCCTTCCCTACTTTGCATCACAACCCATCACGTCCCCTTTCATATTCTTCCTCTCCTGCTCTCAATCCCACTACTTTATCCTACTTCCCACCATCTATTTTCATACCTCTCACTACCCTTCACTACTTATTCTGGCCTATGTCCCCACGCCTTACTTTCCCAATCCTAATTCCCTTAGTCTCACTCCCATTTCACTAATTATATCCCATCTCCTCCTACATCTACTACTACTTCCCATACACTCAGCGTCCACCCTTCTATCCCAGGTAAAAAGTAGTCTATAAGCCAGTTGTTCCCGTTGCTCATTCACTTTACATTTCCTTTAATCCACTCTTATCAGTTTTTTGGTTTTTAAATTATCAAAAAATATTTGTAATAAGGACCATTGGAATCTTTACGTGAATTAGGAATAAATTAGGCCCTGTCTATCACTGCTTCACCTCCACTTACCGTGGCCTATGCCCCCTTTCCTTACTTCTCTTCTCCTACTTCCCTTTCCCTTACTCCCCTTGCCTTACCCTATCACTTCTCATTTCATACTCCTCTTCTCCTCCTCCCACTCTCACTGATATTCCTTCTAAAATTTCGCCTCCCACTACTCCCTCCTAATTCCCTCCATCTACTTTCGGACCTATCACTACCCTCCACTACTTAATCTGGCTTATATCCCCACTCCTTACTTTCCCACGCCAAGTCCTTTTCCTCTATCTCCCATTAAATAATTAAAATTAAACAATTCCTACTATGCCTACCACAGCCTACTATACCCACTGCTGCTTCCCCTATATACAGCATCCACCCTTTCATCGCAGGTAAAAACTAGTCTACAACCCAGTTGTTCCCATTGCCCATTCGCTAGACCTTTCCTTCAAACCAGTCTTATCAGTTTTTTGACTTTGAAATGATCAAGAAATATTGAATATTATGATATATTATATTGAATTATGAACAAATTGATTAAATATTGTTTAAAAAGTTGTATATTAAGTCCTTTAAATCGCCCCTCTCCCTATCACTCTCTCTTTCCATCACATATTTCTCCACCCTACCTACCTAGGCTTACGACCCCTCTCATTAGTTCCCTTCCACCACTTTCCTTTCCTTAACTCCAACTTCCTCATCCCTGAATTCCCTCACAACTCATATCTACCCCTTCCATACTCCAACTTTCCTACACTCACTCCCACTACTAACCTTTCTCATACTGCGCCTCCTACTGCTTCCTCTTACTCCCCTCACCTACTTCCATACCTCTCACTCCTCTTCACTACTCATTCTGGCCTATGTCCCATCATTTTATTTTCTCGCACAAAATTATATTCCACTAGTTCCAACCCCATCTCCTAATACCCCCAATGCTCCTTCCCGTCTACTCAAAAACAAGCCTTCTATCCCAGGAAAATATTACAATGTCCGAAAGTATAAAAGTTTCTACCCGAGGCTGCGAAACCTTAAAAAATAACGATAATTTAATTTTACTTCTAGCAGCTTGTAGAGCACAAAAACATTCTTTTAAATTTCTATAAAAAAACTTCAATATTGTTTAAAATGACTAAAATGAGATAAATGCTTCGAAAAAACTAAAACTGAATTTTCTCAAAAACGCCAACTTCAATTTTTTATCTCGACTTTTTAAGATTTAATAGCCGCCGGGAAAAAACAATCAGTCCTGGTTTTTTCAGAAGGAGAAATAAGGGGAAATGAGGGTAGAGTAAGTAGAAGAAGTGAGGAGAATGTAGGAGGGAAAAATAAGGTATGGGAAGTAGAGGAAAGTGATAAGTAATGAAAGGAGGGGAAGTAAGAGGAGAGCAATTGAGAGCTAAGAAAGGGAAGTAGGTAAGGGAAGTGTTAGTTTGGGAAGTGAGGTGAGGGGAAAGTTGAAGAGAAAGAAGCCGAGAAAGGGGAAAAGTTTAGAAGGAAGAAGTTTTGGAAATGGAGTAAACGACGGGTGAGCTGAGCGGAGGAAAAATAGAGGTAATTATGAGAATGTAGGAGAAAAAAGTAGGGAAAATTATGGGAGAAAAGTATGTGAAGTAGGGGAAAGGAGGAGAGAGGAATTGAGGGGAAATGTAGGAGGAGAAATAATTGGAAGTGTATGAAGTTATTAAGGGGAAGTGAGGAGAGGGATAGTACGGGAGAGCAAGTGCAAGCAGGGAAAGGGAAGTAGGTGAATTGGAGTGTTAGCTGAGCAAGTGAGGAGAGAATGAAGTTGAGGAGGAAGAATAATTGAAGCATTCTGGTAGGAAATCAAAATAATTTGACTGAAAATTAAAGTTAGTCTTTTGTTGAATTATATTTTCGTTTTGAAAACTTAATTATTCGTTTTTTGGTTAAAAACTTATTTTTAACTGTAAATTTAACGACTTCGGTCAGGTTAAACATTCCTTTAAAAATTCAAATAAATGGTTAGAAATCCATTTATTTTGTTAAAAATTAATCGTCTTGGTTGAAAATTGACCTATTTGGTAAAAAAATCATGTTTTTTTTATTCAAAATTAATTTTTTTCATTGAAAATTAACCTATTTTATTTTTTGTCGAAAATTTTCTTTTTTGAAACAATTGAAAAAATTGAAAATTTATTTTCTTTGATTGAAACTTAGTTTCTTTATTGAATTGCATATTCTATTTTAAGTTTAACATTTATTTCTTTGAGATAAAAATTCAACTATTCTGTTAAAAATTCATATTTTTGGTCGAAAGTACACTTATTAGTAGAAAATTCATCTTTTTGGTTAAAACCTTATTTATTTGCTTGAAAACTCAACTGCTTGGTTAAAAATACATTTTTTTTTTTTGTGAAAGGTTCATCATTATTTCTTGTAAGCAAATTAAATCTTTTTTTCCATTGAAAATTGATTTTTAATCTGAAACTTAACTTCCAATTTAATTGGAAAATTGATCTTTTCTAGTTGAACACTTAATTATTTGGTTGAAAATAATATTTTTAATTCAAAATTCATGTTTTTTTACTCTTTATTGTTGTTGAAAATTTATCTTTGGTTGAAAAATTCACCCTCTTCTTGAAAAACCCCTTTTTTTTGGTTGAAAATTTATTTTTGTAATGAAAATTTAACTTTTCCATTTTTAGTTGAAAATTTGTCGTTTTTGGTTGGAAATCTATTTGGTTGAAAATTGATTTTTTGTTTAAAGTCAATTTTTTCGGTTGAAGATTATTTATATAAGTTGGAAATTCATCTTCAGTAGAAAAATCGACTATTTTGTGGAAAAATCCTTGTTTTTTGGATGAAAACTTATTTTAGAAACGAAAATTTAGCTTGTCCATTTTTGGTTGAAAATTGATCATTTTTAGTTGGAAATTAAACTATTTGGTTAAAAATTGCTCTTCTTGGTTGAAAGTTAATTTTTTTGGTGTAAAAGTCTCTATTTTAGTTAAAAATTCATTTTTTTCCATAGAAAATTAATCTTCTCAATTAATAATTTATCTTTTTGATTAAAAATTTATTTTTAACTGGAAATGTATCTATTTCAGTTGAGGTTTTATCATCCTAGTTAAAAATTAAGTTATTTTGTTGAAATTAATTTTTTAAATGAAATTTCAAGTTTTCTATTCTTGGTGGAAAATTGATCTTCTTGGTTGGAAATCAAACTATTTGGTTAAAAATAGATCTTTTTAGTTGAACATTGATCTTTTTCGGTAGAAAATTAATCTATTACTCGAAAATTTATCTTTTTTATTAAAAATGTATTTTTGAACCTATGTCATTCGGAGTTTCATCATTTGAATTGAAAAATTAATTTTTTTGTTGAAATTAATTTTTTTATCTATTTTTTTAAATGAAATTTAAACTTTTCCATTTTTGATGGAAAATTAATCTTTTTAGTTGAAAATTTAACTAATTGGTTAACAAATTTACTATTTTTTGGTTAACGATTGTTTATTTTAGTTAAAAGTTCTTCTTTTTCAGTTGAAAATTAATATTCTTAGTTAAAAATGTATCATTTTGATTAAAAATGTTGTTTTGAACTGAAAATGTATCTATGTCAGTTGCAGTTTCATCATTTTAGTTGGAAATTTAACTTTTTCTTTAAATTAATTTTTTCATCTAATTTTTTAACTTAAAATTTTATATTTCCAAATTTATCGACAAATTTATCTTTGCTATTTAAAAATTTAACCATTTTAGTTGAAAATTAATCTTTTCGATTGAAAATTCATTTTTATGGTTTAAGATTTTTAAATATAGTAGAAAAATTATCTTGGGATGAAAAATTCACTATTTCTTTTGCAAAAATCACTGTTTTTTTGGCTAAAAACGTATTTTTTCAATCAAAAATTAATTTTTCCATTTTTGGTGAAAAATTGATCTTTTTGGTTTAAAATGAATTTTTTTCTTTGAAGATTCTTTACTTCAGTTGATAATTCATCTTCGGTTGAAAAATTCACTATTTTTTTTTCAAAAAATCCTTGTCTTTTGGTTAAAAATTTATCTTTTTCGATAGAAAATTAATCTTCTTAGTTAAAAATTTATCTTTTTGATTAAAAATGTAGTATTTTTGAACTGAAAATATATCTATGTCAGTTTAAGTTTCATCATTGTAGTTGAAAATTTAACTATATTGTTGAACTTTATTGTTGTATCTTTCTTTGGTTCTTTATTTGGCCGAAAATTCGTTGTTTCTCTTGAAGATTCTTTATTTTAGTTGAAAATTCATTTTTAAAATAAAAATGTATCTGTACCAGTTGAAGTTTCTTCGATTTAATTGAAAATATAACTTATCCCTTTTTGGTGGAAATTTGATCTTTCCAGTTGGAAATTAATCTTTTTGATGAAAAATTTATTTTTGAAATAAAGATGATTCTATGCCAGTTGAAGTTTTACCATTTAAGTTAAAAATTGTATTATTTTGTTAAAGATTATTTTTTTTATTTAATGTTTTAACTGAAAGTTTAACTTTTCCATTTTTGGTGGAAAATTGATTTCTTTTTGTTGGAAATTAAATTATTTGATAAAAATTAATCTTTTTTGGTTGTAAATTCATTTTTTTCTTGGTTGAAGATTCTTTACCATCGTTGAAAATTCATCTTTAATTAAAAAATTCAATATCTTGTTAAAAAATCGTTGTTTTTGGGTTGAAAATTCATTTTTGAAATTAAAATGTATCCATGCCAGTAGAAGTTTCATAATTTTAGTTGCAAATTAAACTATTTTGTTGAAAATCACTCTGTTTTCAAATTAATTTTTAACTGCAAATTTTGTTGAAAATTCTATATAATCCAGAGTAATCCTATGCAAGCCGAAGTAATCTTAAGTAATCCAGCGTAATCAGGTCTAATCCATCACCATCACACCGCATTGTTATCTTCCGTTTCCCCCTATAGAGGAATTTTCAAATTTAAGTGTAAAAAAGGGGAAAATGTAAAAAGGGGACTCCCCCATTATTAGAATCAGGGTCTTTGAAGTACTAATTATGGTAAAACGGCAGTTATGACTTTTCCCCTGCAAAGAAGGCGCTAATGGGGTCTGAGAAGGTTTCGCTGGCTAGGTCCTAACGCAGGAGAGGATGTGCGTACACTGAGGGGAAAAAGTCCCGGAGCAGGTTTTTGTTTCGAGTTGAGCGAGCACATCCATGCGAATCCCTATACGGCCGGGGACTCTGGGAGCAGAGAGAAAAGAAAAGAGTCACCCTTAATGATGCCTGGGCTGCAGGCAGCAGTGCGTGTAAGTTGCAAGATGATGAAACTTTGTCCTTCAGAGTGCAATTTTCAAGAATATTTTCTCTTCTTGTATCAGTAGTTTCCTCGGCGAAATCTGTGCGCAAAACACTGAACTGTAATCCGGGGTAATCAGGGATCCTCGCATTACGTACTAATGAATAATCCATTGTAATCCGCTAAGGTCACTCTAATCCATCGTAATCCAGTGACAATTCAGAGTGAAGCAGTAATCCACGTCGATTATAGGTTATAATCCACTTCTAATATGGTTTTAATCCACTTGTAATCCGAAGCTATACAGAATAATCCATCTACTATTCGGAGTAATCCACTTGTAATCCAATCAATTTTGAGTAATTCATGTAATCCAAGTAATATACTTGTAATTCAGTTCTAATCTGGTGAAATCCACTTGTCATACGGCGATATAAATATTAATCCCCTTGAAATCCAGTTAATGTAGAGTAACTCACTTGTAATCCACTTTTTTAGAGTAATTCAGGTCATTCTAATCATCTATTTTTAATCCAGTTTTAAATCTGGCTTGATCCATTTGTAATCCGGCGACATACAGATTAATCCACCTATAATTCAGAGTAATCCACTTGTTTAAAAAAACCTTGAAATACAGTTAATTTTTATTAATTCAGAGAAACCTGGTAATGCCCTCAAAATTCCCTTCTAATACGGGGCAATCCACTTGTAATTTGGTGTAATGCATGATAATCCACTTGTAATTCGAATAATTCGGAGTAATTTAGGTAATCCAAGTAATCCAAATACAATAGAGTTTAATACAACATAATCCAGAATCAGAGTAATGTAAACACAATTAATGCAGTTATAATCTGGTTTTAATCCACTTTTAATACGGCGATATACAGATTATTCCACCTATAATTTAGTTTAATCCACTTGTAATCTAGTTAAATTGAAATAAAACGGTTAGTCAACGTAATATATTTGCAATCCAGTTCTAATTTGGCGTAATCCACTTGGTATCCCTTCGTATACAAAATAATCCAATCATAATACAGAGTAATACACTTGTAATCCAATTAATTTGTACTAATTCAGGTAATCCAAGTAATCCATTTGTAATCCAGTTTTAAATATGGCGTTATCTACTTCTAATCCGGCGACATACAGATTAATCCACCCATAATTCAGAGTAATCGACTTGTAATCTAGTTAATTTTGAGTTATCTAGAGAATCCTGGTAATCCACTTGAAATCCGATTCCAATACAGTTTATTATACCATAATCCAGAGTAATGCGCACTTGTAAGCCAGATATTCGACGCAATTCACGTAATCCAAGTAATATACTTGTAATCCAATTGTAATTCTGCCTACCCCAGATAAATCTTCATATAATTCAGAGTAATATACTTGTAATCCAGTTAATTTGAAGTAGTTCATGTAATTGAAGTAATCCATTTGTAATCCAGTTTTAATTATGGCGTAACCTACCGGTAATCCGTAACAATACAGATTAATCCAACCTATACTTAAGAGTAATCCACATATGTTGGAGGAATTCAGGTAATCCAAGTAATTCACTTGTAATCCAGTTCTAATACCGGATAATCTACTTCTAACGCGGAGTGATCTACAGGAATCCACTTGTAATCCAAACAATTGAAAGTAATCTACTTGCAATCCAGTTCTAATCCAGAGTTTTTCAATTTCAATGCGGCGTGTCCAATGTTAATCCTTTTATCATCTAGATCAATCCATTTTTAATCCAGATAATTCAGGTGATCCCAATAATCTACTTGTAATACCAATAATTTAGGTAATTCCGGGACGCCAAGTAATCAACTTGTAATCCAGATTTTGAAGCAATTCATGTACTCCAAGTAATCCACCTATAATCTGATAGTATTTCAGGTAATCCAAGTAATACACTTGTCATCCAGTTCTAATACGGGATAATCCATTTGTAATCCCGTGTAATCCATATTAATCCACTTGTAATCCAAAGTCTTCCAATTACAATCAGGCGTACCCCATGTTTATCCTCATATCATTTAGATAAATCCATTTTTAATGCAAATAACTCAGGTTATCCCAATAATCTACTTGCAATACAAATAATTTAGGTAATTCCGGGACGCCAAGTAATCCACTTTTAATCGAGATTTTTTTAGTAATCCATGTAATCCAAGCAATTCACTTGTAATTCAGTTCTAATACGGGATAATACGCTTGAAATGTAGTGTAATCCACAGTCATCCACTTGTAATCCAAATAGTTCAAAGTAATCTACTTGTAATCCAGTTTTAAGCCAAAGTTTTTCAATTTTAATGCGGCTTATCCCACGTCAATCCTCATATCATTCAAAGTAGCCATTTTTAATCCATGTAATTCAAGCGATTCCAGTAATCCACTTATAACACAAATAATTTAGGTAATTCCTGGATGCCAAGTAATCCACTTGTAATCCAGATTTTTGGAGTAATTTATGTAATCCAAGTAATCCACTTTCAATGTTAGTAATACACTTGAAATCCAGTTATAATCTGACGTAATCTAGATTAATCCACATCTAATTCATCGTAACCCACTAGTAATCTAGCTAATTCTCAGCAATTCAGGTAATGTAAGTAATTCGCTTGTAATCGAGTTCTGATACAGTTTAGTCCACAGTAATCTATTTTTAATCCAAATAATTGTGAGTAATTCGGGTAATCCACATAATCGGAATAATTCGGGTAATCCACATAATCGGAGTAAATCAGGTAATCAAAGTAATTCGAGTGTAATTCAACGTAATCCATCTATAACTAAGGGTAACCCAGCTTATCGGAATATTTCATGGAATCCTAGTTATCCGTTTGAAATTTATTGTTATTTTTTGGTTCAAAATTAGTTTATTCCACTTAAAATTTAACTATTCCATTTTTAGTAGAAAATTTATCTTTGTTAGTTTAAAATTCAAGTACGTGGTTGAAAGTTGCACTATATTGTTAAAATTTTCGTTTTCTGGATGACAATTTTTAACTTTAGTTGAAAATTGAACTATTTTCTTCAAAAATCGTTTGTTTTCTTACAAATTAATTTTTTAATTAATTCTTTTTCTTATTAATTAATTTTGTTAAAAATTTGTTATTTTGGCAAAGAATTAATCAACTTGGTTTAAACATTTTTTTTTCAAAATGTTAACTACATGGTTGAAATTGAAACTACTTTCTTAAAATAGCATGGCTTGATTGAAAATCTATCGTTTTAGTTAAATATTCAGCTCCTGGGATGAAAATTAAATTATTTTGTTGAAAATTGATCTATTTTAGTTACAAAATCAATCACTTGGTTGAAAAATAATATATTTAGTTGAAAATTCTGTTTTTTTTTAGTTAAAAATTAATGTTTTAACTCACAGTTTAAAAATTTGGTTAAAAATTAAATTTTAATTAAATACTTCTATTTGCGGGTTGAAAGATCAACTGTTTTATATTAAACTTGTTCTTCTGGCTGAAAAACTCTACAATTTGGTTGAAATGAATTTTTTGTAACTGAAATCTGATTATTACATTTTTTGTTAAAAATTTATATTTGAAGTTTCAACTATTTAGTTGACAATTTAAGTTGTTTGTTGAAAATACGTCTCCTTTGTTAGAAAATTAATCTTCTTGTTTGAAAATTCAACTATTTGCTCAAAAAACGATCTATTCTATTAAACATGCGTTTTTTTGTTTTTTTTTTAAATGAATTTTTTAACTAAAGATATAACAATTTGGTTAAAAATTCAACTATTTTATTGAAGATTAATTTTTTGCAATGAAAATGTGACTTTTTTTTAAATTGATGATTTTTAGTTTGGTTGTCTTTTGTTGAAAATTCTTTCACACTGGGTTTAAAATACTCCTTAAAAAAGCTTTACTTAATTTTTGGATAGCCCCTTACAAAAAAATTAATTAATTACAAAAAAATGTTTTTACAAACCTCACAAGATTGTCCATTTCCGCCATCAAAAATTTGCTTTAAAAAAGACCCTTCAATAATTCCCAGCCAGCTATTTCCGATAACTACCTCCCGTTTATTTTTCAAAAGCCAGTTCCTATCTCGAGATCTATAATACCCCGGCAAAAAATCCTCCTGATATCTGAGTAAGCATATCGCAACAGAAAAAGTAATTACAGTTTTGAAACGAAAAAAAAGAATGCGAAGTGGCAGGCCTCACTGGAGTAGGTTCACCTGTTATGCTCCTGAGGAAAGGAAGGTACTGAGAGTCGCGTAGTGCAGATAATAGCCAGTGTTTATAAATAGACTCGTCCGTATCGCAAGTAGGGAGGACGATGCACGCGAAGTTAAAAAAAAATTATAAAAGAAATAAGAAGAGGAAAGAGTAACCGGCTTGCTTTGCTCGGATGCCTTCTCCCTCGCTGAGGCACATATTGAGACCAGTATGAGTTACGGAGGGGAGGCGGCACTGGATTCTTGCGCGCGCGAAAGGAAGTAACGTAACGATCCTATCTCGGATGACCACGAGGCATCGAGAGCGCAGAACCTTT
>NC_046657.1:71471274-71482539 GCF_010883055.1 Belonocnema kinseyi | reverse complement strand
CCCCCAGCCCGGAGCCCCTACACAGAAAAAACTGACGGTACGAAGCGTTGCAGGTAATCGGTAAAGCATGGTGAACACGAGGTGGGCACACGAAACTGAGATGAAGTATCCGTCGTAACCACGGAAAGTTAATCTCCGTTTGGTGTGCCCATCTCGCGTTTACCCTGCTTGACCGATTATCCGCCACGCTTCGTAAACTCAGTTTTTTCTGTGTTGTTGATGATTGTAGTTTTGTCTTATACTCCCGAAAAGAAAAGTGGTTTTTAACTTATAAAGGATACATTTTTTAACAAAAATGGAATAGTGAAGTTTTCAGATAAAATATTAATTTGTATGAAGAAAAAAGAAAAACGAATTTTGAAAAAAAAAATAATTTTAACAAAAGATGAATTTACAACTAAAGTGATGAATTTTTAGTAAACAAAAAATCATTATTCAATAAATAAAGATTTTGCAGTAAAGGTAAATTAAAAATTGTATACGAATTTTCGAGCTCTGAAGATTAATAAAATATATCAATTTTTTACCAAATAGTTGATTTTTCAAATAAATAGTTTGTTTTTCAACCATATAGTTTAACTTTTTATTAAATTGTCGAATTTTCAAAACGAAAATATTAATTTTCTGCAAAACAGTTTATCTTTCAATTCTAAAATACGAATTGTTGATATTTTAACCACAAAATTGTAATTTTAAATTGAAATAGTTGAATTAAATGAAAAGAAGTTACATTTGAAGTTTAAAAAAATTAATTTTGACAAAGAAAAAAGAACTTTCTAATCATATACTTAAATTTTGTATCAAAGAGATGAACCTTTTACACAAAAATTAATCTTTAATGAATGTTTAATTTATCTCGACTTTTATGTTCTCGAATTTTCAATTTAAAAGAAAATCAGTTTTCAACAAAAAAGTCATTTTAAAGTAAAAAGTTGTATTTTTAACTAAAAAAATATGAAATTTCAGCCCAAGAAAATTAGTTTTCTTCCAAAAAAGTCACATTATCAACAAAAAATACAATTTTTAACTAAAAAATAGGAAAGTTAATTTTTCAGTTAAAGAAGATAAATTTTCATCAAAATAGTTCAACTTTTTTCTGCCCTAAAAGATGAATTTTTTACTAAAATAGATGATATTTTTTCACAAAAAAATTGAATTTTCAAGAAAAAAGTTCATTTTGAACTAAATAGTTAATTTTTGAGGGGAAAACAAAATTTTCTACAAAACAGTTGAGTTTTCTTCCCGAAAATGTGGGAATTTCTAAAAAGTTATTTTTCAAAAAAATCGCTGAAATTTAAAGCAAGAAAAAAAAATTTTTTTTTTAAAAAGTTCAATTTTCAACACAAACATATTAACTTTCTACCAAATAACAAAATGTTAACCCAAAAAGACCAGTTCAGAAAAACAATGAATTTTTATATAAAGTTCATGAATTCTCAAGCAAAAAGCTAGTAGTCACATTTTACAGTTGAAAAAAAGTAATTTAAAAAAAGAAGAATTTTCAACAAGAGTTATATTTTTCAAGAACAAAGAAATCGAACATTCTGTAATTTAAATTTATTAAAAAAGACGATTTAAAAAAAATAGTTGAATTTTCAACCAAAAAGATTAATTTTCAACCAAGAAGATGAACTTTTTACCAAAAAAAGACTAAATTTCAACGTAATACAAGAATGTTGAACTAAACACTTACAATTAACCAAAAGACAATTTTTTTTCAAAATAGTTGAATCCTCAAACAAAAAGTTGAATTTTCAATCTGAAAATATTATTGTTGAACAAAAAAGTTAATTTTCAACCAAACAGTTTAACTTCGATCCAAATTGTTAAATTTTTCAGCAGAAAAATTTATCAAGAGAAAATTTTTCAACAAAAAATTTAACCAGAAAAAAAGAATTTTCAACCAAGAAAGTTAATTTTAGACCAACAAAGCCGAACCTACAATAAAATTCTTTTGAAAAGTCTTTTACTTTTTTTGTTAAAAATTAATATTTCGAACTGAAAATTTAACTTAGTTGATGATTCAGTATTTAATTTCAAAATTAATGGCTTCGGTTGAAAGTTTAACTATTTTTTTTGTGTGGAAAATTTTTGCTTGTTCATTTTTTTCCATATCTTGTCTTGTTTTTCCAAATATTAAAATTTTTTGTAATGTTGATTTTTACAATTCAAAAAAAAAACTACGCTTTCTATCAAAAAATAATTTAAAACAAGAATTTCGGTATTTCTTTGGTAAACAACTTTTGACTATTTATTTCTTTTAGTATCTCGTGTCCCTTTTTCAAAAATGGTTAAGAAATCGACAATCGTCGATTGTTTATTGTAAATGCAATTATTGTTTAAATGTAAAAACTAACTTATAAAAAATGTAATTTTTTGGTCAAACATAAAACATTCAACTATTTTGGTAGAAAATTGAACTTGTTTCTTCAAAATTTAACTATATACTTGAAAATTTACCTATTTGGTATAAAATTAATATTTTTGGATAGAAAATTGATTGAATATTAATCGGTTTGACTGAAAATTTTACTATTGAAAGTTGAAAGTTTAATTATTTTGTCGAGAATTTACAAATCCTGTTAGACTCATATTTTTCGAACATTCAACTGTTTGGTTCAAAATTTGTCATTTTAAAATGAAAATTCATCTTTTATAGTAGAAAAATCATCGTTCTTAGATGAAAATTAATTTGTTACGGAAAATTATTTTTGTTTTGTTTCATAAGTCAACTTCATAGGTCAACAGTTTGGTTGTTGATTCAACTGTGTGGTTAAAAACTAACTTGTTTTGCCTGAACATTAATTTTATTTAAAAGAATCTTTCCCTCTATTTTCCTAAAAAAATTACCCTATTTCCCCTGTTTTGAGGTAAGACAGTCGTCAAATTGAGTGGAAGGTGGGTCACAATAGCTGAAAATTGGTGAGGTAGTTCATGGACAATCCCATTATCCTAGGAAGACTATCAAAGTCTTCCTTGTTCCTTCAAAGAAATCATCAGTACACCAACAGATCCAAATCAAACTTCTGGATTCTTAAACAAACTTTTCGAATGAGAAGCACAAGTTTGTTCAGCAATTAGCTACTGCTACCTGAGGCGCGTGTAAACGAGTTGAAAGTCATTTGCATTTAGTATCACATGCGTGGCCAGGATACTTGCCTCAAGACGGTTTCTTCAGAAGAGGGAAGAACGAAAAAGAGAAAGAAAAAGATAGATCGCTTCGAGAAGAAGCGTACGGGGCAACGGCCGTAATTTTTCACGTCTGTAGAAGAACTCGAGATCGAAGGTCATTCGGGAAAGAAGTTTCATCTGAAATCTGAATCTTCTTTAGAAAGATTTTATTTAAAGGAATAGGAAGGTCCTACCGGGAGTTCGAATTATGAGAAGGTGTCTCATACAAGGAAAATCTGAAGAAGGTCTCCAATCTTGAAAATATATAAAGTCCTACCAGGAATTCAAAGTTAGGTGTCACGTCCCCTAAAGAATAATAAGAATCTGAAGAAGGTCTGCAATATTGGAAGCAGGTAAGATCCAACCGGGAGTTTGAACTATAAGATGTGTCACGTTCCCTGAACGAAAATAAGATTCTGTCTGCAATCTTGGAAATAAAAGAGAACTTCCGCAAGTTTCAAAATATCAGAGGAGGTGTGAGGGGTCCCCTAAAGGAAAATGGTAATCTGAAGAAGGTCTGCAATCTTGGAAGCTGGTAAGGTCCCACCTGGAATTCGAATTGTAAGAAAATTTGGCACGCTTCCTAAAGGAAAATGAGAATTGGGAAAAGTTTGCAATTTTAAAAATAGGTAAGGTCCAATCTGGAGTTCAAACTATAAGGGAAGGTATTGCGTCCCCTAAAGGAAAATAAGAATTATGAGAAGGTATCCAATCTTGGAAACAGGTAAGGTACTACCTGAAGTTCGAAGCTAGATCTCAAGTTCCATAAAGGGAAATAATAATCCGAGGAAGTTCTGAAATCTGGGAAGTAGGTAAGGTCTGCAATCTTGGAAGCAGGTAGGGTCCAACCATGAGTTTGAACTAGAAGACGTGTCACGTCACCTGAAGGAAAATGAGAATCTGAAGAAGGTCTGCAATTCTGGAAATAGGTAAGGTCAAACATGGAGTTCAAACTATCAGGGGAGTAGGCAGATCCCCTAAAGAAAAATTATAAACTGAAGGTCTGCAATTTTGGAATTAGGTAAGGTCTACAATCTTGGAAGTGGGTGAGGTCTACAATCTTGGAAGCAGGTAAAGTCCCACATGGAATTCGAACTATAAGGAAACGTACCATGTTTCCTAAAGGAAAATGAGAATTGGGAAAAGGTCTGCAATCCTAAAAATAGTTCAGGTTCAACCTATAGTTCAAACTATAAAGGGAGGTGTCACGTCCCTGAAGAAAAATGTTAATCCGAAGAAGGTCTGCAATCTTGGACGATTGTAAGGTCTGTGATCTTAAAAGTAGGTAAGTTCTGCAATCTTCGAAATAGGTAAGGTCTGCAATCTTTGAAGCAGGTAAGGTTCCCCCTGGCCTTCAAACTATAAGAAAATGTGTCACGTTCCCTAATCGAAAATGAGAATTGGAAAAAGGTCTTCAATCTTGGAAATAGGTAAGGTCCAATCTGGAGTTCAAACTATTAGGGGAGGTGTGTCACGTCTCCTGAAAGAAAATGAGAATCTGGATGTCTGCAAACTTGGAAGGCTTTGAATAGGCCGACAAAAGGAGAATGAAAGGACGTTTGTGTTTAAGTTTGAGCAGAACGATCTGCAGATTATGTGGAAGATCTTGTGGATTTTCTGCGGTGGGGAACGGTTTTGGTGGGAGATGCGCAAACGGGGCTAGTTTATAAATAGAAAGAAGAGGCGCGTAATACCTGGCAGCGATTATTATTGCTGGAGTCGCGATCTGTAGGGGGTATCCTGTCCGGCTCGCTTAATGGGAACTTAATGTCTGAACTACGCTAACTACTCTCGGACCTCTTCTTCCTCTTCCCCCTTTCCCCTTTCCATCTTTCCCGTTTCACGTAGAAGCAAGATCGCGAAATCACCGAGAGGAGAGAATAGAATATCGAGCGGCGTCTTTTGAATTCAAGACGGGGAACTAACTCCAGCGATTTGCTGGATCGCTCCGCGCTCTGTTAACCGAACTGGTAATCCAATTTTAATTCCAGGTAATTCACTTGCAGCCCAAAATAAACAAATTTTATATCCGGATTAATCTAAGAAATTTGGTTGATCCGTGTAATCCAGGTAATTCTCTTGTATTCAAATTAAATTCACATGTAATCTGAGTTACTAAAAATGTTATTCCAGGTAATCCACTTGTATCCCTAGATAATCCTTTTTTGTCATCCCAGGTAATTTACTCAAAATCTCAGGTAAACCACTTGTAATCGCAGAAAATCCACTTGTAATCCCAGACAATTCACGTGGAAGTACAGGCAATCCATGTGCAATTCCAAGTAATCTACTTCTAATTTAAAATAATCCACTTACATTTTCAAGTAATCCAAAGTAATCCACATGCAATCACGTAATTCACATATCATCCATTTTATATCCGTCGCTATCCATTTGTAATTCCGTGTATTCCGCCGTTAACTAAGTAATCCGATTAATCCAAGTGATCCACTTCTAATCCTAGGTAATTGAATTTGTAATATCCAGTGATCAAATGAATCTGAGTACGACAGGTTATCTGGATTATTTGTGTTAAAAATGAATTACCTTAAATAACAAATAAAGTTTCTGAGTTTAAAAGTATATTCTTTGGAATTAAAAGTGGATTACATATGACGACAGATGGATTTCTTAAGGCTAAAAATGAATTACTCCAAATAACAAATGGATTATCTGGAATTACAAGTGGATTATCTGGGATTATATTCGGACCGCCTTGAATTACAAGTGAATTACCTGGATTACTCTAATTATCCAGTTTAAAAGTAATCCCAGGTAATCCACTCATAATCCACAGTAATCAAATTTTAGCCTAGAGTAATCCACGTGTAAATCCAGAAAATTCACTTGTAATCCAAGCCATCCTAATCAATACACTTGAAATCTTAGAGTATCCACCTGTAATCACAGAAAATGGACGTAAATATTGTAGTTTAATAATCCAAGAAATCCAAATAATAAAGATAATCTGCTTGTAATCCCAGGTAGTCCACTTGTAATCCCAAAAAATGCAGAATTCTGTAAAATCGAGAAAAATCAGTAATTCAGAATAATCCAAATAATGCGGGTAAGCCACTCGCCATCCTGATAATCTACATACAATACCAGGTAATCCACTGGAAATATCAGACAATCCACTTGTAATTTAAAATTACCAATAAATCCAAATAAGGTAGATAGCCTACTTTCGATCCTAGGTAAGCTACTTGAAATCTCGGAAAATTCACTTTTAATCTGAAGTAATCTACTTGTAACCTCGAGTAATCCACTTGCGATTCAGAATGATCCAAATAATTAGATTTTTCCTCTTTTGATCCTCGTAATCCACATACAATTGTGATATAGAGTACTTAAGTTGTAATCCTGTTTATCCACCTAGAACACCAGGTACCCCACTTGAAATACCAGAAAATCAACTTGTATTTTAGATGAATCCAAGTAATCCTATAATACACTAGAAATTCACGATAATCCAAGTAATGCGATAATCTACTTGTAATCCTAGAAAATCCAGTTCTAATATGGAGTAATACACTTCAAATATAGAGCAATTTGTATTTTTGTTTGTTTTTGTAATATAGAGTAATCCACTTTTAATATATAGTACTTCACTTATGATCCTTTTAATCCACTTGAATACCAGAAAGTCTACTTGTAATTTAGATTAATATAAGTAATCCGATAATCTAATAATTATATAAGATAATCCCTGGCAATCCACTTATAATTTTTAGTAATCTACTTGTAATCTGGAGTAATACTCTTCTAAACCTCTCAATCTACGTACAGTATCAGGTAATGCACTTGAAATACCAGACAATCCACTTGCAATATAGATTAATCCAAGTAATCCGTCATCTACTTATAATCTTATATAATCCCAGGTAATCCGTGGTAATCTTAGGTACTCCACTTGCAATCCCAGACAATCGGCGTTTAATCTTGCGTAAATCTACTTGAAATTCGGCGTAATTCACTTGTAATCCAGGTAAAACATGTACAATGCCACATAATCCACTTGAAATAAAAATCCACTTGTAATTAAAATTAACCCACGTAATCCGATTATCTCCTTGTAACTAAGCCGACCCCAGATAATCCACTTTTTATCTGCAGTAATTCACTTTTATTCCTGTCAATCCACATATAATACCAGGTAATCCACTTGGAACACCCGACAATCCACTTTTAATATAAAATAATCCAAGTAATCGGTCATCTAATTATAATCCTATATAATCCTAGGGAATCTGCCTGTAATATTGAGTACTCCAATTTCAATCCCAGGAATAGACTTTTAATCTTGAGTAATCCGCCTTAATCCACTTGTAATTCTGGTAATAAACAATACCAAGCAATCCACTTGCAATACCAGAAAATGCATTTGTAATGTAGATTATTTCAAGTAATCCAATAATCTACTGATAATACTATGTCGTCCTAGATAATGCGTTGTAATCTTATGTACTCCACTCACAAACCCAGACAATTGACATTTAATCTAGAGTAATCCACATTGATCCACTTGTAATCCTGGTAATCCATGTACAATATCATGTATTCCACTTGGGATACCACGCAATCCATTTGTAATATAAATTAATCCAAGTAATCCGCCATCTACTTATAATTCTTTTTAGTCCCAGGTAATCCGATGTAATCTTAGGTACTCTACTCGCAATCTCATATAATAAAATTTAAATCTAGAGTTATCCGCTTTAATCCCCTTGTAAGCCTAGTAATCTATATACAATACCACGTAATCTATTTGGAATACAACGCAATCCATTTTTAACTTAAATTAATCCAAATAATCCGATAACCTACTTATAATCCTGTATAAGCCCAGGTAATCCGTTGTAATCTTAGGTAATCCACTCGCAATATCAGACAATCGACTTTTAATCTTGAGTAATCTACTTGCAACCTGGAGTAATCCATTTGTAATAACGGTAATCAACGTAAAATACTAGGTAATCCACTTGAAGTAATGGACAATCCACTTCAAATTTAGATTAATCCACGTTTTCCGATTATCTTCTTGTAATCAAAATAATCCCCGATAATCCACTTGCTATCTGGAGTAATCCATTTGTAGTACTGGTAATCCACGTTTTATTAGGTAATCCACTTGAAATAACAGAAAATCCACTTGTGATTTAGATTAATCTATGCAATCCGATAATCTACATGTAATCCTAGATAATCCAATTGTAATGTAAAGTAATCCGCAGGTAATATAAAGTAATCCACTTTTAATTCTATTAATCCAGTGAGTGGGGACTAATCAGATTCATCCAGGGTAATGCGCCTCTACTGGGATGGGTTTTTATAAGTTGTTGCCCCCTCGGAAATTCCTGACAAGGACTCCTCCTCGTATAATACGACAATTATTCCTGCCTCACTATCATCAGTTCAACTACTAGCTCGTGAGAACGTTACTGCGCCGGGAATAGAAACAGAGTCGTTGCACTGGCTAACAAGAACTTGGGACACCGTAAGGAGAACCTTTTTCCTTTCTTCCATCCACGTCTCGGTTTATTTATTCTCTTTCCTCCCTATTTACTCTCCTTTGAATCCTGAACATGCTCCTCTCAGCACTCCACTTTTTCTTCCTTGCTACCAAGAATATCCTCCAGTTCAGTCATTTTAACGAAAACTTCAACAGCGTCAGATCAGTCTTCGAACAAGATCGAAAATTAAAAAAATAAATAAATATAACACCAAATTTGTTTAAAAGAATACTAACACATTTCAAACATTAACAAAACTACACAGCAAAAATTTTCCAAATTATAAAATATAACCACGCCGGGGGCGTTTAGAAAGAAGCCTGTATGGTTACATTTTCAATTAGTAATTTATTTATTTATTTTGGCATAGTTAATTATTTCTTAGGTTTAAAAAAGTTTTTTAATTACAAGACTTTAAAAAATTTGATTTTAGTTATATATTGTAAAGAACACAAGGACCAAACCTTTGTTCAATTTTTTTAAAATATTTATTTTTTATTTTTAAAATAATTTATTTCAATTTTTTCATAACTTCTTTAGATATTTAAACAGTTTTAAAGTTATTTAATTAAGAGACTTTTTAAGAATATGTTTTTATTTATATATTTTGAAGAACAATTTGTATTCATTTTTTCATCAATTCATCTTTATGTTTAAAAATGATTTAGATAAAAAACATTAATTGTTTAATCAAGATATTATATAAAATTATTTTTTTATCTACATAATTGTAAAGAACACAGAGAATACAAGAACACAAAGTATAGGATACAAGAAGGAAGATTGCAATTCTTCAAACAGTGGTGACTATAAATATATTTTCATAAAATCTATCAATGTATGGAGAAGGAAAAGTTTAAAGAGGGAGAGGAAGGGGCTAGATAGAAATATGGAATGAAGGAGGATAACAATTCCTAAAGCCGTGGTGGCTAAATATTTCCATAAAATTGATGGATGTACGGGGAAGGAAAGGGATAAAGAAAGAGGGTTAGGAGCTGAATCGGGACATAAGGAGGAGGAGGAATGCAATTCTTCAAACCGTGTTGGCTACAATTATATTTTCATAAAATCGATCGATTTATGGGTGATGTATGGAGAAGAGATGGAATGAAGAAAGAGTGAGAGATAGAGGGAGGGTCTGGATTGGGATAAGAGGGGAAGGAGGATTACAAATCTACCAAAAGTGGCAGCTAGATTTTTTTATAAAGTCTAGTGAAAAGGAAAGGGGCAGAAGAATATGAGAGAAAGAGTTATAATTTTTCAAAGAGTGGTAACTAGATTTTTTTATAAACCGAGTGATTTATGTAGAAGGGAGAAGTTGAAGAAGCATGAGAGGGGATGAAATGACATAGGTGGAGGGTATTAGTAAGAGAAATTATGTGAGGATGGATGGAATGGGGCTGACAATTTTGTAAACAGCGATAAATACACATTTTTAAAAGATAGGATCATTTATGGAGATAGGAGGGGCTAAATAGGGATGTCAGGGAAAGGACGTCTACAATTATTCAAACAGTGATGGCTAGATATTTTCATGGAAAGAAACATAGAGTTAGGGACAGGGAGAGGGAGGGGGAGAGGGAGGGGCAGAGGGATAGGGAGATGGGGGGAGGGGGAGGGGGAGGAATGAAAGAAGATACGATTTAAAGGAGATATACAATTCCTAAAACAGTGGCGGCTAGAAAATTTCACATTGTCGAGTAGTGTATGGAGAAGGGATGTCTCGAAGATGAAGGGACTCAATGGGGATATGAGAAGAAGAACACAGCTCTTAAAAAAATGGAGGCTAAGTATTTTTATTAAATCTTGTGGTGTATGCAGAATAAAGAGTAAAGACAAGGGAGGGTACGGATGGTCTGATTGGAGAAATTATGGAAATCACAATACAAATTCTTGGCGCATCGATAGAAGAATATAGGAGCAGCGCTGGGAGATGGTCAGATGATGCTGATGGTCAAGGTATAGAGATGTGAAGGGGATGAAGAAGAAAATAGAGAAAAATACAAGAAATCCCTAGGAGGGGCTGATGATGTGGGATGAGTTCCTTGATGAAAGGGTGACAGGACGAGAAGGGGCCACATGACGGGGAGGGGCCTGCATGACGGGAAGGGGTCCGCACGAGGAGAAGGTGCCACAGGTCAAGGAGGGGCTTACATTACCTGGAGGGGCTTGTAAAAAGAGTAGGGAGGGGGCACTGATTTTTTATAGAACTAAAAATGGTGAGATCTTTTTTTGTGATCTAGAGAGATGTAGGTCAAAAATGAAGAATGAAACGTACTCTTTTGATTAGAAGATCCATTTCTTCGAAGCTCTAAATCGTCTTTTGTTTAGAACAACGTATAAGTCACTAGTCGGCGATAAGGCAAATCGCAGAAATATCAGGATGATCTCTCGTATGATAGATATAATGTTCAGGGTGCTAGCTTCGTACCCGTTCCCTCCCGACCATTATTCAATTGAATTCAATGCTACGCCGACTATTAGGAAATTGCCTTCGAGAACTTTCTTTCGGGCATCCGCCTCTTTGTCAGACACTACTTCCGTTGGTCCAAGGACCGGAATATAAAAAACTAAGAACTCG
>NC_046657.1:71446843-71471264 GCF_010883055.1 Belonocnema kinseyi | reverse complement strand
CGCAAAACTTCATTTGCCAAGTCCCCGGACTTTTCCCTGATTTTTATGAATTTTTCAGAAGACAGTAGAATTTTCAACCAATTAGTTGAATTTTTAAACAGAAAGATAAAATTTCATGCAAAAATTGTAATAGTTGCTATTCCAACAACAACCAAAAAAACTAGTTTTTTCACAAGCTGTTCAATTTTTTATTTGGAACCAGAGTTTAATTTTAAAGAAAATAATCAAATTTTCAATAAAATAGTTTAATTTTTAACGAAACAGTTGAATTTTTAAAATGACAAAAAAAATTAATATTAAAAAAACTTAATATTTCAAGCAAAAAAGATCAAATTTCTACCTAAAGAGATCAGCTTTAAAGCGAACTAAAGACAAAATACATGAATTTCTCAACTTAAAAATAAAATTTCCAATTAAAACTGAAAAAGTTGAATTTTTAATAAAAAGAAATGAATTTTCAACTTAAATAATACATTTTTTAATAAAATAGATAAATTTTGAACAAACACACATTTTTCAGTGAAGTACTTGAAGTTTCAATGATAAAAGATTAATTTTCAATAAAATATTTAAACTTTCAATCAAAAATATGAATTTTCACCGGAAATGATTGTAAAAAATGTCAACCAAAGAGATGAACTTTTAGCTAAATAATTAATTTTCAATAGAATAGTACACTTTTTAACCAAATGGTGAAATTCTTAAACCAAAAAACTACCAAAAAACGAAAATTCTACCAAAAACGATGAATTTTAAAATCAAAAAGATTAATTTTGAAATAAGAATATTAATTTTGTACCAAAAGACAAATTTTCAAGAAATTAATTAAATTTTCAACAAAATAGTTATATTATTTAACAAATACTTGCATTTTCAAACTGAAAAATAAATTTTCAAGCTACAAGAATAAATGTTTAACAAAATATTTAATAGATTATGTTTCAACTGAAAAATATAAAATTTCTACAGAAAGAGCTAAATTAATATAATAATTAAAAATTTGTCATAAGGACAACCGCAGGATTTCGCCGGGAGCGGGTGCTATATATATATATATTGGAACAAATTGGAATATATAATTGGAACAAATAATTGCATTTCTAAACAAAATTAATTTGAAAAAATAGTCAAATTTTCACCCAAAGAAATGAATTTTCCAACCAAACAGTTGAATTTTTAACAATGAAAGATTTTGCAGTAAAAATAGAAAAAAATGATTAACAAAGTATTTTAAATATTACTCAAATTTAAATTTGCAATTATAAGAGATCAAACTGCAACAAAATAGTTAAACTTTCAATTAATTAGTGATTCAAGCTTGAACCAAGTATTTTGTATATTTTTAGCCAACAAAATATTAAATTTCAACAAATAATCTAATAGTCGATATTTTAACCAAAAAGATGAATTTTCGACAAATGTAAATTTTGCAGTCGAGAAAGAAAAATAAATTAAAGAAAAGGGTTATCTTTCACCAAAATAACTGAATTATCAATACCAAAATATAAATTGAAAATGTTTCATGAAAACTCAAAAGGCGGCTTTTCAACAAAACAGTTGAATTATCAGCCAAACAGAGTGACTTGTTAACGAAATTTTTACAATTTCAAACAATAATGAGATTTTTAACTAAAAATATAATCTTTAGCATGAAGCGTCTGCAGAAAAAAAACGAAATAGAAATAAAAGGCGAGTAAATTACGAACAAAAATATTTGAAAAAAATTTTAAATCTAATGTAATTCATTTATAGACGTTTAGAACTTTGAAATACCTTTTTTTGAAGACGTTATTCAGATTTTTTACTTTTTGAAGTACTTGGTTTTTGTTAAAATTATTCTTCAAAAGCATGAAAAGTGCTATTATCTCATTTACAACTTTTTCCGGGCTGCTGCTACGGAAAATTTTGTAATAATAATCACTGTCATTAATTTAAATGAGGACATAATAATGTCAGAAAGTATATTACAATGTCTAATTCAAAGGCCCTGAGAAAGCCCACATCTAATAAAACCTAACTATTTTCAACATCCGATAACAACACCGTATAATCTCTAAAAGCTGGTCCCCTATCGTGTAGACGACCACTATGTCTCAATTGGGCAAAGATGAGTAAGAGGAAACTTTTTTTTATCACTTGAAGAGAATACCTCCAGACAAACAAATCTATCATCTTTACGATTAACAAGAATGTAATTTAAAAAAATTCTAATTTCTAGAAATTAATTTAAGGAATTATCAGCAAGGCTGATTCTATATCAGTATTTCTATATTCATAATAGCAAATAAAATTAAACGGCTCGGCGCCTTAAAGTCCAGGTGGCTAAACAAATACGCTCCTAAACGACCTGGCGGTCAAACGTCTGCGCGCCTACATGAACTGGCGGCTATACGGCTGTGCGTCTAAACAACCTGGCTGCTAAATGGCTTCGCGCTTAAAATACCAGGCGGCTAAACGTTTGAGCGCCTAGACAACCTGGCGTCTAAACATCTGCGCACCTAAACGACCTGGCGGCTAAATGGTTGCACGCCTAAACGACCTCGTGGCTAAACGGTTGTGCGCCTAGACGACCTGGCGTCTAAAAGGCTGCGCACCTAAACGACTTAGCGGCTAAACGGTTGCGTGCCTAGATGACATAGCGGCTGAACGGATGCGCACCTACACGACTTGGCGGCTAAACGGATGCGCGCCTAACCGACCTGGCGACTAAACGTTTGCGCGCCTAGATAAACTAGCGGCTAAACGGCTGCGCGCCTAAACTACCTGGCGGCTAAACAGCTGCGTGTCTATATGTCCTGACTGCTAAATGTCCTCGTGGCTCAATGTCCTTGCATCTAAACGTTGCGCGCGTTAACGGCGCGCGTCTAAATGTCCAGCGCCGAAAAATCCCACTCCCGTTCTGCATCTTTAGTGGTCTGTGTCTGTACCTAAGTTTCTAGAATATTCTACATGACGTCATACAATGACTTTGCGTAATTACGAGAGCAGAATTTGCGAAAACCACTCCAAGGTTTTTTCTTGTCTCAATTACGCATTTTGCAAGAAAAGTTTCAAGGTTATAAATTGATTTTTTTGCATCTTCTACACAACATCAGTCTATGATGTCATCCAGAACATTCTAGAAAATTACTATGATTTATTATTTTATTGAAAAATGTATCTATTTCATTGAAAATTTAACTATTTTATTCAAAATTCGTTTTTTCTCTTATTGAAAATTAACTCTGGTAACTGAAAATTGAAATATTCTATTTTATGTCGAAAATTAATCTATTTTAATAAAATTTTAGCTCTTTATTTAAACATTAAAATATCTCATTGATAATTTAACTTTTTCTAGTTAAAAATTCAAGTATTTGTGGAAACTTTGCCCTACTAAACATTCTATTTTTTTATAATTATCAGTTAACTTGAAAAAAAAATTATTTCTGTGATTGATAATTTAACCACTTTGCTGAAAATTCGATGATTTTTTTGGTTAGAAAACATTTTTAACGAAATTAATTTTTCTGTAATAAAAATTTATCTATTTAATTTTTGGTTTGAAATTGATCTTTTTCAGTTGAAATTTTATCTATTTGTTTAAAACATCATATATTTTGTTAAAAATGTGTCTTTATTGGTCCGAAGTAACTTTTTTTAAAAAGATCAATTTATATTTTTGGTTAAATACAACTGTTTTTTATTTCCATTTAAAATCATTTTTAGTTGAAATATCAACAATTTAATTTTTTGAGAACTTCATCTTTTTTATTGAAAACGTTACTACTTGCTTGATATACTATCTTCTAAATTCATGTTTACGTTGACAATTTATGGTTTTACTTAAAAATTGATCCCTTTGGTTTAAGATTAGAAACAAAAATGCAATCCGCTTTTTTATGGTTGAAAAATAATTTTTTTAAATTGAAAATTAACTTTTTTGTTGAAGATTTATGTAATTTTGTAACTTCTCTGTTAAAAAATCGTCCTTTTTATTAATGATTTATTACTTTAATTAAAAATTCATCTACTTAGCTTTATTTAAGATTTATCTCTTTTGTTACAATTCACCTGTTCTATTTTTAATTAATACACCTTTTTTTTAGATAAAAATTCAAAAGAATTAAAAATATTTTAGGATAAATTTTAATATTTTAGGGTGAATTCTGAATGAGTTTAAATTAAGTTTAGTTTTTAACTCAAAAAGACGAATAAAAAAAAGCAGTTAAATTTTCAAAAAACTGTTGAATCTCCAACTAAAAATAGAATAGTTACATTTTTATTTAAAAATATGAATATTCCAAGAAACACAAATGAATTTTAAACAAATAGTTAACATTTTAAATAAATAGCTAAAATTTTAACAAAATATAGAATTTTCTACTAAAATAGTTGAATATTCAATAAAAAAGCCCATTTTCAAACCAAAAAATATGTGTTATTAACAAAAAGTTAATTTACAACAAAATATAGTTAAACTTTTGAAGAAATAGTTTCATTTTCAACCAACGATATAGTTTAATCTTGTAGCAAATTAATGAAATTTTAAGTAAAAAAAGTAATTGTTTACAAATCGGATAAATAAACCATCCAAAAATATAGATTTTCAACCAAAAGTTTAATTTAATATTTTGAATAAAAAATATCAATTTTCAACCAAAAAGTAAAAAACAGAATATTTACATTTTTATTAAAAAAATGATTTCTAAAACAAAACAAAAACGTTTTCCAACAGAATAGTCCAATTTTCAAGTAAATAGATGAATTTTTAATTGAAATTATGAATGTTAAAAAAAAAGAATTTTCAACAAAACTGTTTATCGTTCAACCAAATAAATGAATTTTCAAACAAAAAGGACAAATACGAACTTTCAACAAAATGATTGAATTTTTAGCTACAAAGCATCAATTTTCCATTAGGAATGTTAATTTTAAACCAAAAAGTCGAAAATAGAATAGTTACATTTTCGTTACAAAACTGAATTCGCAAACAAGCAAAAAAACAGTTTTCAACCAAATTTTCGACCAAATAGATGAATTTTGAATTAAAATTATGAATGGAAAAAAATGAATTTTGAATTAAAAGTATGAATGGAAAAAAATGAATTTTGAACGAAAGAAATTAACATTCAACTAAATAGTTGAATTTTTAGAGAACAAATATGAATTGTCATCCAGAAAATTTCTACAAAAACTTACGAATTTTCAACTACCTAAATAAATTTTAATGTTAAAAGTCAAAAATAGAAGGTACACTTTTTTTTTAATTACTGAAGCAACAAAAAAAAAACTAATTTTCAACAAAATATTTGAATTTTTAACTACATTTAAAAGTCTTCGAATAAAAATGAATTTTCAACAAAAGAAAGATTTCTTCCAAAAAATATGAATTTTGAACCAAAAATCATAAGTTTTCAAATAAAAAGTAAAAAATAGAATATTTACATTTTCATTAAAAGAAATGAATTCTCCATTAACAAGAAAAAACTAATTTTCAACAAAATAGTTAAATTTTCAACTAAAATTATTAATCTTAAAAAAAATATGAATTTTCAACCAAAGAATTTGACATTCAACCAATTAATTGAATTTTCAAAAAAATATCTATAAATTTTCAATAAAGAAGATTTCTACCAAAAATTTAAAATTTTGAACTAGAAAAAGTAAATTTCAAACTTAAAAGTCTAAAATAAAACAGCTAAATTTCGATTAAAGAAATTAATTTTAAAGCAACAAAAAAAACTAATTTTGAACAAAAGTGTTGGATTTTCGTCCAAATAAACGAATTTTAAAAAAATGATTCTTTAAAAAAATGCATTTTCAACAAAAGATTTTAACATTCAACCAAAAAGTTTGATTTTCAACCCAAAAAGATGAATTTTCAATAAACAAGATTTCTTCTAGAAAAAGACAATTTCAAACAAAAGTATCAAAAATAAAATGGTTATTTTTTATTAGACATGAATTATCAAACAACAAAAAACTCATTTTCAACCAAGCAGATAATTTTTTAACTAAAATAATGAATAAAAAAATTAAACAAAACAGATTATTTCTCAACCTCACACAGTTGTATTTTTAACCAAGTAGATTTCTACAAGAAATATGAATTTTCATTTAAAAAGTTGATGATGAAATTATTGAAATTATTCTTCAAAAAACGAATAATCAAATAAGAACAAAAAGGAAATTTTCAACATAATAGTTACATTTTTAACAAAATAGATAAAATTTCAATAAAAATTATGAATCTTGAAAAAAATTAATTTTCAACAAAAAGTTATCTTCAACCAAATAGTTGAATTTTCAACCAAACAGTTGAGAATAAAATAGCCACATTTTCCTTCAAAAAAATTAAATAATCAACAAAATAGTTAAATTTTCGATAAAATAGATAAATTTTCAAATGAAATAATAACTAACAAAATGAACAAAACAGTTTATTCTTCAAAGAAACACCTGAATTTTTAACCCAGAAGATTTCAACCTAAAAATATGAAGTTTCAACCAAAAAGTTAAAATTAAAATAGTTACATTTTCTTTTTAAAAATATTCAAAACCAAAATAAATGAATTTCCAATAAAATGGTTACATTTTCGACAAAAAAGATGACTATTTAACTACAATGAAGAATATACAAAAATGACTTTTCAATCAAGAAAATTTCAACAAGAAAATACGAATTTTTAATAAAATAGTTGAATTTTCAAATATAAAATGTCATTTTTGAGTTTAAAAACCGAATCTTAAATTAAAAAACAAATCGAAATTAAATTAAATTTTAAAACAAATCGATGCAATTTTAACTAAAATAACGAATAAAAAAATTAACAATACAGATTATTTTTAAACACACAGTTGCATTTTTAACCAATAAGATTTCTACCAAAAAATAAGAATTTAAAACTAGAAAGAGTAAATTTTGAACTAAAAAGTAAAAAATATAATAGTTACATTTCAATTAAAAGAAATGAATTCTCAAGTAATAAAAACAACTAATTTTCCACAAAATAATAAACTTTTCAAATAAAATTATAAATCTTAAAAAACAATTAATTTTGAAGCAAAAAGATTCAACAGGAAACGTCCTAAACGTTATGTAAGTTTTTAAAATTACTTTCACTGCCCCCCCCCCCCCCCCCCCCCCCCCCCCCCCCCCCCAATTAAGTCGTTTTAATTGAGGAAATATTTTTTGGATGTATCAAAACAAGGAAAATAGTTGATTTTTTTTGCATACATTGTCGTTGCGCATAAAAACATGTCAAGTGAGTGAAGCGAGGACTGAAGTGACTCAGGTGGGCGATGTCCGGGGCATGGCCCCGGCCGGCTCATCACACAAGAATCACGCGCACGTGCTCGCTTAGCCTCGCAAATATATCAGAGCATGGACCGCCGCGTGACTTTAGCAAAGGACGAAATCGCTCCAAATCGATAAAAAATTATTATTTTTTAAATCTCTTGACTCGACAACAATCGTGTCAATGATGACGTTTTCGTTTTGTAATTCATTAACAATCGAATCGATTTTGCATCACACTATTTGACACATTAGAAACAAACTTTATTTCACCGAATATCTGTGAAAAGTGTATTGGGTCACATGGAAATAAGGGAAATTGAAAAATAAAAACAATGGGTGATAAAATTGATCGAAAATAGCAATTTTAATTAATGTAAAGTGGGTCAAATGTCAGTTACAATGAATGAAAAGTAGGTCAAATGACAATTCGAGCAAATAGAAATTATGACAAAGGTCGAATAACAGTTGATATATGAAATAATGCGAATAGATCAAAATTATTTGAAGTATTTTGACATTTTTTTATTTTGATTCTTTTTTGGATTACTATCTGTTATTGAAAAAATAAATTCTTAACAAAGAAACAAAATAATTTTTCAAGAAAATAGTTAAACTTTCAACCAAATAGATGGATTTTTAACTGTAATTATGAATATTAGGGAAAAAATTTAATTTCGACAAGAGAGTTTAACATTTAACAAAATAGATTAATTTTTAACAAAAAATTTAAAAATAGAATAGTTGCATTTTTATTAAAACAAAGAAAATTAATTCTCAAACAATAACAACAAATTTCAACAAAAGTAACATTTTCGACTAAATAGATTAATTTTCAACTAAAATGTTGAATCACTATAAAAAATAAATTTTCAACAAACGGATTTAAAATTAAACCGAATACTTCGATTTTGAACAAAAAAGTTAAAAATAAAAAGTTATATTTTTATTAAAAAAAAAAGATTTCTCAAACAACAAAAACGAACTTTCAACAAAAGAGTTAAATCTTCGACCAATTACATAAAATTTTAACTAACATTATGAGTAATTATAAAAAAATGAATTTGCAACAAAAAAGTTTTACATTTAACCAAATAATTCAATTTTTAACAATAAAAAAAAAACAAATAGAATAGATACCTTTTAATTTTTTTAATTGCTTTCTCAAACAGATAAAAAAAGACATTTTGAAGAAAATAGTTAAATTTACAACCAATTAGATGAATTTTTAACTAAAATGTTAAATTTTAAAAACATTGATTTTCAACAAAAGAGTTTATCGATCAACTAAATAGTTAAAAATAGAAGAGTTAAATTTTAATTAGATATAAACAAATCCTCAAACAAAGAAAAAACGTACTTTCAGCAAAAGACTTCAATTTTCAACCAAATAGATGAATTTTTAACTGAAATTATCAATCTTAAAAAATTGAATTTTCTACCAAACAATTCTAACAAAATAGATGAATTTTCTGCTAAACTATGAATAAAAAAAGTGAGTTTACAATAAAAAGGATACAAAATTCAACCGAATAATTCGACTTTGAACAAAAAAGTTAAAAATAGTTATATTTCTATTAAAAGAAAAAGAATTCTTAAAAAACAAAAAACTAATTTTCAACAAAAGAGTTAAGTGTTTGACCACATAAATACATTTTTAACTAAAATTACGAATCATTACAAAAAAATTAATTCGCAACCAAAAAATTTGACATTCAGCCAAATAGTTCAATTTTTAACAAACAAAAAAATAAATAGAAAGTTACATTTTAATTTTTCTAAATTTCATTCTCAAAAAAAAATAAAACGAAGGAATTTTCAAAAAAAGAGTTAGATTTTGAACCAAATAGTTGAATTTTTAACTGAAATTATGAATAGTAAAAAAATGCATTTTTAAAAAAGGGGTTAACAAAGAAAAAAACGGACTTTCAACAAAAAAAGTTAAACTTTCAAGCAAATAGATGATTTTTTAAATGAAATTATGCATCTTAAAAAAAATGAATTTTTAACAAAAAGGTCTGAACATTCAACGAAATCATTTAATTTTCAATACAAAAATAAGACATAGAATAATAACATTTTAATTTTAAAAAATTGCATTCTCAAATAAAACAAAAAATGAATTTTCAAGAAAAGAATTAAATTTTCAACCAGATAGATGAATTATCAAGTAAAATTATCAATCTTAAAAACATGAATTTTCAGCAAGAAGGGTTTTATATTAAACCAAACAATTCAATACTTACAAAAAAGTACAAAATATAACAGTAACATTTTCATTAAAAAAATAAATCCTCAAACAACAAAAAAACTAATTTTCAAAAGCAGGATTACATTTTTGACCAAATAGATCAATTTAAAAAAAGAAGATTTCTAAATACGAATTTTCTACTAGAAAACATCAAGTATCAATTTCAAATATCAATTTTAAACTAAGAAGTCAAAAATAGAATAATTAAATGTCTATTTAAAAAAATGAATTCTAAAGAAAATGATTTTTCCAGAACAGAAAATGAAAAAGAATATGAAAAATGATTTTTCAACTAAAATAAAAAATAAAATTATGATGAGCACAACTAAAAAATTGGAAAATGGAAATTTCGAGAAATGAAAAATGGATCAAACTGAAGTTAGTACAAACAAAAATAATGACAAATAGTAATTTCAAGAAATAAAAATAAAATGAAAATAAAATAAAATTGAAATTAGGAAAAGTAAAAATGATGGACAATTAGATTTCGTACGAATAAAAATTATGGTAAATTTAAAGAAACGAAAAGGACAAACATACAGATGAAATTAGGGCAAGTAGTAAACCTAGGCCGCTTCGGGGACCAATGAGCATGGCTCCTACCCATGCTACGAATGCCACGGGTCGGTAAGGTAGATCCCCCCTTAGCCAGCATCTATATGATACCAGGTAAGTAGAAATTTACATTACCGATCGACAATTAGTCAGGAAACTACGTATGTAAACCACCAACAAGGTAGAAATATATATTATGCTCACTCAGTAAAACAGAAATTTAAATTACCTTCAGCCGGTATAATAGGTTCCTAATAAAAAGAATCTCAGATTTTAATTAAAACAAATAGAAATGAGGGCAAATAATTCGGATAAATAAAAACTATGACACTTTTCACAAATGAAAATTAGGTCACACTAAAATTAGAGAAAATAAAAATTATGAACTGATAATTTGAATAAATAAAAAAATTTAGAGTAATAGAAAGTTGAATCTGGCTGAATGATTTGATGATTGAAATTTCTAGCAAAATTTATATAAGGTCTAGGTTATAAATGATTAACAAATCCATGATAATTAGGTCGCGTCTTTCGACTTGCGTCAAGATTCTCAAGGAAAATAATTATACTACAAGAAATATTAAACAAAGACTGAAACTTGAGGAAAAATTGAGCACAAAATTGATTAGGAATGCAAATTTTCCTCTAAATTAAAAAAACTCGCTTTAAATCCATAATGCCTTGAATTTAATTATAATAAAGTAATAAACTTCTGATACCTTTTAACGGCAATATTTCCTTATGAATTAGTAATTTTATATTATGTCGAAAGATCCATATTTTCATCATGTAACCTTTATGTTCAAGTTCCGCTAAAGGTTATTGTAGTACCTTAGAAATTCCTTTCATATTTTACGTTATACGATTTTACTAACTTTTATCGCTTCTGTAATAATTTTATCGAAGAAAAATATAATCAGGGCTACTTAATTTACTTTAAAAAGAGTGGAAAAGTGACCGAAAGTTACTATAGTGTTCTTCTGAGTCAAAAAAAAAAGATTAAAGATTAAAAAAGAATTCAAGTGAATTCGGAAGAACTCAAATGAATTCAAACGAATTTAACTGAATTCGAAAGAATTTAGGTGAATTCACTTTTTCAAGAAGTCAAGATAAATTAATCATAATTAATGGAAATTCAAGAGACTTTGATGAAATTCACAAGAATTTGAGTCGATGATTTTTAATGAATTTGAATTAAATAAAATTCAAATGAATTAAGAGAAATTTAAGGAAAATGAAGAAAATATTTTAGATTAAATTCCGTAAAAGTGGAGTGAACTTAAAAGAATTCAAGGAAATGCAACCAAACTTAGCGTGGTTTAAAATATTTTTCCCAAAGAATTCTTAATTTTTGAAAAGAATTCAGGATAATTTAATAATAATTTATTGAAATTGAAGAGATTTTGATCAAATTCAGATGAATTTAAATTAATGATTTGGGAAGAATCTGAATTCTATCAAATTCGAATGAATTTAAAGAAAATCAAGTGAAATAACAAAAATTTGAGGGAATTCAAGGGAATTTGACAGAATTTGGTAAATTTCTTAGGAATTCAAAGTGAGTTCAAAAGTCTTTAGGTTAAATTCAAATAAATAATTTTTTTTATTTATTTACTTAAGTAGAATTGACTGATTCCGAAGAATTCAAATAAATTTAAAAGAATTTCATGAAAGTTGAAGAAACTTAAAAGAATTTCAAAGAATTCAAATTTGTTTAATAAGTTGAGGCTAAATTAGTAAGAATTTAGGGTGAATTCAAAATGAAATCAAATGAGTTTTACAGAAATTTTAAAAATCCAAAATAACTCACTGATTTCAGTAAAATCGGACTTAATTTAGAAGAGCTCAAAGGAATTCTGATGAATTCCATAAAATGTCCAGGAATTAGAGGTGAGTTAAAAAGACGTTAGAGTGAATTAAAAAAATATATTTGAATTAAAAACCATTCAAAAGTATTCACAAAATTCATTGAATTTATTTAATTTTGAATGATTTTTTGAAAAATTCAATGGAATTTGAAAAAATTTAAAAAGAATTCAACGAATTTATTAACATTCTAGGCGAATTAAAAAAAAATGGAAAAAATCTCAAATATTCCAACAAAAAAATTTCAAATTCCAACAGAAATGAGAAGAATTTGATGGAATTCATAGAAATGTAAAGTGAGTTTTAAAAAATTAGGCTAATTGAAAAAAATAATTCAAAAATATTGACCTATTTTATTTAATTAATTTAATTTGGAATACTTTGCGAAAGTGGAGGGAATGATATGAATCCAATGAAATCTATAAGAATAGAGCTAAAATTAGATGAATTCAGGATCAATAACAAAGTTTGAAAATCCAATTAATTAAATAAAATTTGAGTGACTTTAAAAGAATTGAAGAGAAATAAGAATTTGATGAAATTCATAAAAATTCAAGATCAATTTTTAAAAAATGCAAAATATTCCACTGATTTCAGTAAAAGCGAATTGAATTTAGAAGAATTCAATCAATTTAACAGAATTTAACGAGGATTGCAAAAATCGAAAGAATTCAAAAGAGTTAAATTTTTTAAAAAAGAATTTAGGATAAATTAATAAGAATTTAGGGAAATTCAAGAGACTTTGATGGAATTCATAAGGATTTGAATCAATGATTTATAAAGAATTTTAGCTGAATAAAATTCTAATGAATTTACAGTAATTTAATCGAAATGAGGAAAATTTAATGAAATTCATAAAAATTCCAGGTATATTAAAAAAATTTAAGTGAATTGATAAAAATTCAAGAGTATTTACAAGATTCATTGAATTCATTAAATTTGGAATAAATTCAGAGGATTTGATGAAATGTCTTAAAATTCCATGAAATTTATAAAAATTCTAGTCGAATTTTAACGAAGTCAGGATGAACTTGAAGAAAAAAATTAATTCAATGGATTAAATAAAATGCCAGTGAATTTAGAGGAATTCAAATTAAATGAAAATTCCATGAAATTTATACAAATTCAAGGCGAAGTGAAGAGAAATTTAACCTTAAATATTACAAATTCAGGATATAATAGTAAGAATTCAGGGTGAAGTCAAAATAAATTCAAATGAGTTTCTTAAAATTAAAAAAAAAACTAAAATTAATATAAGATAAAACTTATTTCTCTAAAATTGGAGTTAATTTAAAAGAATTCCTTTGAATTCAAAAGACTTTAACGAAATTCACAATTTGAAAAATTATAATTAAACAAAATTAAAAAACTCAAAAAGTTTCCACTGAATTAAATAACATGAAACGAAAAGAATTCAGGGCGAATTAAAAGGTTTTTAAGTGAATAGAAAGAAAAACCCAATGAAGTAAATAGAATTCGAGTGAGTTTGGCGAAACTTAATAAAAATGATAAAAATTTGACGAAATTCATAAAAATTTAAGATGAATAAAAAAATTAAGTAAATTAAAAATAATTCAAAAATATTTACAAAATTCATTCAAGGGAATTCAAAAGAGTTTGATTAAATTTCTACGAATCCGATGGAATCCATAAAAATTCAAGATAAGCTAGAAAAACATTGAAAAAATCCAGAATATTCTACTGAATTCAGTAAAGTCGGAATGAATATAAAAGAATAGAAGGAAATTCAACAGAATTTAGCAAGAGTTAGACAATACAAATTTCAGAATAAATTAATAAGTACGTTTTTTTGGATCTCTGATTACGAATCTCGACTCAAAATATAAATATTCAAAATGGCGGTTCCAATATGGTTGAGTCAGCGCAAAAAATGTATTGATTTGCTATAAACTCCGTATCTAGAGCCCCTAGACTCGAACAAAACATTCGAGTCACTAATCACGAAGCTGGTATCAAAATTGAGACATTTTCAAATTCAAGATGGCGGATCCACTATAATGAGATGAAACATAATAAATAAACGAATTCTAATAAATAAACGAATTGGCTCTAAAATCTGTATTTAGGGGTTGTCAGAATCGCTGATTGCAAATATAAACTTAAAATATAAAAATTCAAAATGGCGGATCCAATATGGTTGACTCAGCGCAAAAAAATTCAAGATGGTGGATCCACTATGACGAAATAAAACTTTATAAATAAACTAATTGGATATCAACGTATCACGACGACGATAGATACGTGTTCAGTCTACGCCCTACGGGGTGTTTAGATTCTTGGTATATGGCGCCGTTCGTTGGCTGAAGTGACTTATTTGTATCTGCGTATACTTACATAATTAATAAATGTGAATATTTCTAAATTAAATAGTAGTTGTTTCTTACACAAATATGAAGTCAATATATAAAGATTCAAAATTGTGGGTCATATATGGTGGACTCAAAATACAAAAATTTGACTGATTGCCATCAAACTTGGTATCTAAAGGGTGCTTTGATAGATTCGAACTACACAATATTGACTGATTGGCTCTAAACTAGGTATCTTGGGGGATTTTGGGTCTCTGATTACGAACTCGTTGACAAAAATTTAAAAAATTCAAGATGGCGGATCCAAAATGGCATATTGAAGCTAAAGAAATAATTTGAAGCAGAATAAAGAGTATGTTGTAAAGTGGTTTTAAACTCGGTTTCCATTGGGGTTTCGGGTCCCTTATTATGAATCTGAAGTCAAAAATTGAAAATTTCGAAAATCCAAGGTGGTGGACTCAACCAAAAAAATTGACTGATTGCTCTAAATTCGGTTTCTATTGGGCCTCTGGGTCACTAATTACGAATCTGGGTCAAAAATAAAAAAATTGAATAACCAAGATAACGGACTTTTAGCAACAAAATTTAACTTAGTAGCTCTAAATTAGATTAGCTAAAATCGACTTAATGGCTCTAAACTTGGTTTCTATTGGATTTCTGGGTCGTTAATTACGAATCTAGGACCAAAATAAAAAATAAAATAAAAATTCAAGATGGCGGACCCTGAATGGCGTATTGAATCTAAAGAAATAATATGAATCAGGAAAAATATTAAGTTGTGAAGTGGAAGTAAAATTTAAATCTACATGAAAAATATTCGCGTCACGTGCGAGACAAGGTTGTTCGAGGCTTGTCTGACGCTGAATGCTCATTCATATTTTTGCTTCCAGCTGACATTTCTAGTCGCTGGCAGATTGTAATGACACTCGGTGACACATTGTTCGTACTCGTATTTTGCATCAACGTAATTTATCCCGATTTTGAAATCGATCCGATGTTTATTTCATTAATATTATTATTACTATTATTATTTTAATATTTTTTATCTATATCCAAGACATACGAGATCTGCTAGACTTGTTTGATTTATTACACAATTTCTGTGATGCACACTTGATTTTATTGATACTCATACATTTTTTTATAGCAAACCAGATTTACATTACCTCTAGGGGGGAAAATATGTAAATTAAAATAGGATATGTTCTTTAAAAGAATTCTTTTCCTGAATTAACTATCTTTAATTTAGACTTTGAAAATAAAATTTGAAATTTGGAGATTTCAAAAGGTGTCGAAAAAGAATCTGGAAGATTTTCTGACAAATATTTTTTAATTCTTCAGGATTCCAATAAATTTTAGGAATTTTGAATTTTCAAGGTATCGAGAGAATAAAAAAAATTCTTGAGATTTCTGGGAAATTTTCAAATCATTTTTTATTTAGAAAAATTAATTTGAAGAGAAAAAACGACAAGATTTCAGAACATTTAAAATGATTTTCTCAAATTTCAAAACAGAATGTAGAATTAAAAGAAAAATGTTTAAATTTTACGAAATTATAAATTTTAGAAATAATTCGAGTAAGTTTAAGAATTTTTTCTAATATTGCAGAATGAAGTCAAAAACAAAAAATTAATAATTTTCAACCAAATAGTTAATTCTTCAACTAACAAAATGAATTTTGAATAAAGCAGTTAAAATTTTTAACTAAGAAGATGAATTTTCGACCAAGAAAAGTTACTTTTTCATAAAATAGTTGAATTTTCAACAAAAGTATTAAATTTTCAAAAAAATGGAATAGTTCTCTTTTTCAGTTAAAACACATAAATTTCGAAAAAAAACAACAAACTTTAAAAAAAAAATAATTTTCAACAAAAAAGATCAATTTTCAACCAAAAAAGAGTTAATTTTAACAGACAAATTGCATTTGTAACCAAAAAAGATTTAATGAATTGAATTGTCAAACAAGAAAGATTTTTCGATTTATAAAATCAAACAAATTGTTATTATTTCAAGCCAAAAAAGAACAATTATCTACAAAAAAAGTCCAATTATCAATACGAAAATATGAATCCCCTGCAAATAAGTTAAATTTGAAAACCAAATAGTTGAGTTTCCTCAAGAAATAGAATTGAAAAAAAATGAATTTTCAACCAAATAAGTAAACCTTCAAAAAAGAAAGAATTTTCATGAAAGTATCAACTTTCAACCAAGAAAATAAATTGTAAACCATAAATTCGGACTCTATACATTATAGTTGAATTTATAACCAAAAAAACTAAATTTTAAACCAAAAGTGGAATATTTAAATTTTTCAGTTAAAAAATTCAATTTCAACCAAAAAATGATTTTTCACGAACAAAGTTAAATTTTCAACCAAAGATTTTCAGCAAAAATTGGACTATTAAAAATTTTCAGAAATATAAATATAAATTTTCATCTGAAATTATGAATCTTTAACAATAATATTAATTTCAAAGAAAGGAGTTAAATTTTCAAAGAAAGAAAAATCAATAAAATTCGTAAACTTATCAGGCGAAAAGGCGAATTCTCTCAAAAAAGTTGAATTTTTTAAGAAAAATAGAATTCTCAATCAAAAAAGATTAATTCTCAATGAAAAATATAATAGTATAATTTTTAACCACAAGCGATAAATTTTTGGCTGAAAATGGAATAGTTACATTTCAAGCTAATAAAATAAATTTTCAACAACAAAAAATGAGTATTTAACAAAAAAATCATTTAAAAAATAATTTAAAAAATTTTTTTATTAAATTTTTATTTTAAATTTAAATTTTTATTTTAAATTTAAATTTTTATTTTACTTTATTGTTGATGAATTTTCAACCAAAGAAGTAAATTTTAAACCAAATTGTTGAATTTTTAAATAGAAGCGATGAATAAAATCTGAACCAAAAATATAATAGTAAAAATTTTAATTTTCAAATAATAAGAGTTAATTCTTAACCAAAAATAGTTGAATTTTCAAAAAAAAGGGCAAATTTCTTGAAAAACTATGGAAAATAGCAATGTTTTGGGGAAAGTTTCCTGAATTTTTTGGGAAAATTCACAAACTTTGGCGTATTTTTCCTTACCATTATTTTGGAGAAAAATTTCCAACAACTTTTTCACAGTGTGATTTAAAGTCCCAGAAGATTAGACAATTTCAGATTTTATACCACATAAAAGAAGATAGGGGATGAGTGACACAAAAAATATAAGCCACCCTCGTGTCCCTTTATGTCCTTCTTGAGAATACGTTTCTTTTATCCTCTTTGTCCAGAATGTTGCCTAGAGTCTAGACACGACATCAAACTTTTACAGAAATAAACTTATTTTCCCCTTCAATTCACTTTCTTAAGGCCCTGAAAGAGAGCTTTAAGATCAGGATTCGAATTCGAAATGGGTCACGTACAGACGATTAGGTTCTAAGATTAGGAAAAAAATCTATTTATAGAAAAAGCATTCATCTTTTTCTGTTATAGCCTTTATGGTGCAAAAGGTGCTATGCAGGATCAAACAAAGGATTTTTCTGAAACTGTTATTGTTATGTTTATTTGCACACCATAACTAATTTTGCTGTTCTTGAGAATTTTATTATTTAGTTGAAAATTTAACAATTTTCTTGAAAATTATTTTTTTGATTAAAGTGTAATTTTCCAAAAAAGTACAAAGGGTTCCACGCAATAGCCAAAAAAGGATTTTTCTGATATTGTTATTGCTATCCATAATTTTTTTTGGTTAAAATTTAACTTTTCAAAAAATTTATAAGGTTTCACAAAGTATCAAGCAAAGAATTTTTTTGTGATATTGTTATTGCTCTCCAGAATTATTTTGTCGTTCTTGAAGATTCATAATTTTAGTTAAAATTGATATTTTTGGTTGAAAATTGAACTATTTTCTTGAAAATTCGTTTTTCTGTGTAAAATTTTAATGTGTCACAAAAAGTACAATCGGTGCAACACAGTTGTAGCAAACAAAGGATTATTCTGCCATTTTTATGGCACTCTATAATTAACTTTTATTGCTGTTGAGAATTCATAATTTTAGATGAAAATTCATCTCTTTGGTTGAAAATGTATCTCTTTAGTAGAAAATTTAACTATTTTCTTGATTAATATAACATAATTAATTTTGTTTTTGGAAATTAGATTGTTTTAACAAAATGTTTTTTGTTTTAAATTTAATATTCCAAAAAACGAAAAAAGGTGTTACATCGTAGACACCAACAGATTTTTCTGATATTGTTATTGCGATCCATAATTAATTTTTGTTGTTGTGGAAGATTGATCATTTGATTTGATACTGATCTTTATAGTTGAAAATTCATCTAGTTTCTTGATAATTCTTTTTTATTTGTGTTGAACTGTAATTTAAAAAAAAAATACAAAATGTGAAAATTTATCTTTTTGGTTGAAAATCGATGTATTTTTATTAAAATTTGCCTTTTTTGTTGTAATTTAATTTTTCAAAAAAGCAAAAAAGATACTACGCGATATGAAACAACGGATTTTTCCGATATTGATATTGCACTCCATTTATTTTCACTTTATGATTATTTTTTTATGGATTCATAATATGGGCTCAAAATTCACCTTTCGGTTGGAAATCGAATTATTTTCCTCAAAATTCAATTTTTTTGGTTGTAGTTGAATTTTTCAAAAAAGTAAAAGAAAAGGTACCACGCAGTAGCAAACAAAATATTTTTCTGATATTGTTATTATTTATATGCAATCCATGATTATTTTTTTGTAGTTGAAAATTTTATTATATTACTGAAAATTTAACTATACACTTGAAATTTGCATTCAACGAATAAATTAATATTAAAAATATATAAATAAGTAAAAAAAGAAATATGAAATGAGTTAAGCAGTAGAAAACAAAGGATTTTAAAATTCAATTATAACATTTTTTGGTCAAAATTCTTTTCTTTTTTTTTTGCTAAAAATTACTTTATTAAAAAATGAACTCCTTTGTTTACAATTAATTGTTTTGTCATAGTTTTACCGTTTTAGTTAACAATTTATCTCTTTGGTTAAAAATTTGGATAGATTTTGAAAATTGAACCATTATGTTGAGAATTTAATCACTTTCTTGGAAATTCAACTATTTTGTTAAAAAGTCATCTTTTTGGTTAAAAATGTAACTGTTTTGTTGAAAATCCGTCTTTTAGGACAGAAAATTGGTCCTTTTGTATAGAAAATTGATTTCTTTTGGTTGAAATATCAACTGTTAAATTATTCATTAAGATTTTTTTTTTGAAAATGTAATTTTTCCTTTGTAGTTGAAAATTAAATGATTAGAATAACAATTCACCTATTTTTGTTGACAATTCGTCCTTTTACGTCGACTTGAACTATTTTTTATTTTAAATTAAGATTGTTTGTTAAAGATTGATGTCTTTCGTGCAATTTCTTGCACTGAAAAACATGGTTAGTTGAGCCAACTATTTAGTTAGTAAGATATGGTACTGCTGTATTATTAGTTGATACTGCTTTTTCATTAGTGGACAAAACAATTCTATTAGTTGCAGTGATTATTCAATTAGTAGCAGAAACTAAGTAAATGGTTGTCCAAAATAATGAAATAGCATTACCATATATTACAAGATAGTTGGCCAATTATTACATGAGTAGTTGGCCAAACAAACCATTTTTTCAGTGTGGTTGAAATATCAACTTTTTATATTTTTCTTTGAAAAATTTATCTCTTTTTTTCTAAAATTGAACTATTTTGATTAGAAACCATTCTTTGGTTGAAAATTTATTTGTATATGTCAATACAACCAGCCCAGTACAAAATTAATCATTTTAGTTGAAAATTAAACTCTTTTGTTCAAAATTAATTATTTGTTATTAAGGATCTATCGTTTTAATTAAAAATTTATCTCTTTGGTAGAAAATTTAACTATTTTCTGAAAATTCTTTTTTTTGTGTTGAAATTAAATTTTTTATCTGATAAATTGAATTATTCCATTTTTGGTTAAAAATGTAACTATTTTGTTGATAATTTAATTTTTTTTTTCGAAAAATTAAATATTTGATTAAAGTCATGTTTTTTGGTTAAAATACCAAATATTAAATTTGTTCTTAATAATGAATGTTTTTCTATTAAAAATTTAACTACTTGTTTCAAAATTCTTTTTTGTTCAATAATAATTTTTCTTGTTGAAGCTTTATTATTTTAGTTGAAAGTTTAACTATTTTCTTTAAAATTAAATTTGTTATGTGAAAGTAATAAATTGAAAAATTTTAAAACACAAAAGCATTATTGCACAAAACTGCATAGTGTTGTAAGAAAACGAACCGATCAGTAGTTATGGCATCGAACGTGTCTCGACCTTTATAAAACCGGTCGCGTAAGAATCGGTTTCTATGGATATATTTTATATTTCTATTCACAGGTAAAGAAAATGACAACAAGAAAAAAAAGAAAAGAAAAGAGGAAGGGCCCTAGCTTCCAGAATACGTGATAATAGATAAAAACCCGTCTGACCTCAGCATCAAACGCAGCCATGCTAAAAATATTCTAAAATTTCTGAAAGAAGGCTAAAATAACCAAATTCTATGAGCGCGTCTACATTTCGGCGATACCAGCCCCCCCCCCCCCCCCCCCCCCCCAATGTTTTTCTTACCTTCACTTTTTTTCACTAGAAAATGAAAAAAATGAATGAAAAATATTAATAATTGAAATATTGCAGAAAATTATTTATAATAATCCTTATATTCATTCATTAAAATTGTTCAACGGCCAACCCGTGTAGAAATTTTGCCTTGGCCCTGATCGGGCCCAGATCTGGCAAAATTGGGCCGTGATCGGGGTACCAGGTCTGGGCCTGCTGGCTGATGAAACACACTGCCCGCCCGGAGCCAGATATGGCCGCCTGATCAGTGCCAGATCTGGCCCCGACAAGTTATTCATTAATGATTCATTTTTTAATTAAAGCTCTTTTTTATTGCTTTTTATATCAAAGTAAATACAGCTTCAATAAATAACTTCTGTAGTCAAAATAAGAAATTAAACTTATAAAAAAATTTTAATTGTTAATTTGGCGCCTTTCTTTTCTATATCCGCCCCAATCTTTAGCATTAGCAATAACCGTGCTAATATGAGACAACAGTTCTTCTTCTGTTACATTAAACTTGGAGCAAGCAACATCTAAAAATAAGTCAAATAAATATTAGTTCAAACAAAAAAGTAATATAATTTTTAGTTTAATAACGATCATGTACATACATTTAATTAATAACAATAAAACATTCATACCCAGCAAGCATGTGCAAAGATAAAATTCTTTAAAACCTCTTCTGCTCATCGATAAATCGAGACTACCCTTCTGTAAATGAAAACAATATTTCAAATAAGTATGATTTCTTATAAAAATATGTGAAAAATAAAAAAATTGCTTATACAATGAGATTCTCACAAAACGGTGACAAGATTCTTCTTTTGAAGTTTTTGATTAAGATTTTAAAAATCTTGAAGACTGTTTAATGGATATGTGACACCGTACTAAATTTTGAGGTTAGAATTTGAATCGAATATTCCCAAACATCCTTGCTCATACCAGAAATCTATAATTTCCAATATTATTAATTTCTTGCATTGAAATTCAAAATAATAAATGAATATTCAATCTGTAATAATCTTCCAAATTAAATTAAATTTTGTGGTTAAGTTTTAGTGCACTATAGATAGTGAATATGATTTACTTACTTTCAGTTGCAGCTCGTACGTATTGTATATTGTATAAAGATCGGTGCTTCCGGACACGTGCTATACTTACAGCTTTCGGCATTTTTACAAATAATAATTATTACGTAATAGAGCACTGATGACAACACACGAGATTTTGACACTTGATTACACATACACAACACATTCTTAAGTAAATATACACATGTGTAAAAGGTGATTTCACCAAAGTGACACTAGGTGGCGGTGCAATACGTACCCTGATCGGGTTCGGATCAGGGCCGTTGGAGTTAGCCCTATCGAGCCCTGAACAGGTTATACCGACCAGGACCCGATAGGTAATCAGGAAAATATATGACGATTTCCCAACGGGAATTTGACAGTTTATTATAGCATACATCAAAACATCATCTTTGATTTCAACCCTTTCACAATTATGAAAAAAAACAAATCTTGCTAAAAAATGTTTTCGAAAAAAACGCTTCAGAGTCACGTGATGTTTACAGGGTCAATGTTTTTGCGGTCGCTGATTCCAAATCCGAAGTTTCAAAATTCAAAATTGCGGATGCAATATGGCGGACATGAAATAGTAAAAAAGTTTTTTCTGTGAAAAAATTGTTTGGAGTCGCTGATTTCAAATCTGAAGCTGGACTTTCCAAATTTTCAATGAAAAATCCAATATGGCAAAAACATTTTTCGCAGTCAATGATATTTAAAAAATCTAACCCTGAAGCCAAAAAGTTTTCCATTTGAAGTAATAAAAACTTAACTGCAAATTAAAGCACTCCAAGCGGAACTATTGAATCTTAAACTTTTAAAACTGAAGTTTAAAAGTTTTTTAATTTAACAATGTGCTCAAATGCTCGATAATTTGCACGTATAAAATAGAAGCTACTAGCACTTTTCATGTGAAAATTTTTAAATTAAATGCAGTTAATCTGCAAAATTATACATTTTAAACTTTTGTAAATTATAGAAATCAAAGATTCCGATTCAGGTCTAAACTATAAATCCCCGTTATCATTTTCAAAGATTTGAAGAATCAATCAATGAATTTAAAAAATATCCAACATGATGTAATTTTAAACAATTTTCAGCTAGAAACTAAAAAACTGAAAGATTTCGTTTTTTTTTATCAACAAAACACTTCTTAGCTTACAAGTTAAATTATTTTTATTTTAAATAGTGGCAAATTCCTTAAAATGCTTCAAAATTTGATTTTTATTTTATTTCTCATAAAATTAATAGTTCAAAATAAAAACTCATTTTCAATTTTCCAAGGAAATTCTTTTTATTCTTCTAAATCCTTTCAAAATTTTTAGAAACATTCTAAATTATTTGTTTGGAAAGCTGTCAATATATATGTTTTGTATTAAATTTGGTCCTGGACTATTTGCACCAAAATTTTGCTAAAAATAGCCGGATTTTGTCAAGGCACATAGACGCTTCGTTTCAATTATTTGAAATAATTGAAAAAAATGTATTAATTGCCATTTTTTTGATTCAAAAATTTGTAATTGAATGGTTTCAAAATAGAATATTTTAGACTGAAATAATATTTGAAATGTAATAAAAACCTTTATTTATCAAAATATTATTTTGAAGTTATTTAAAATTAAAAATAGTTAATAAAGTTTCAATCGGGCGTTTATATTTCTTTAACTAAGACATTCCAATTGAAACAGTTTAATTTTTAACATTAAAATCTGCAAATTATAAAATTGTGAACTGATTCCAAATCGTCTTGTAAAATCAATTATTATTCACTTTTTAAATCTTAAAGCACAATTCAATTTAAAAAATCATTAATTAATTTTTATTCACAGTTGATGGCAAAAAATGTTTTTCTTCTATCAAAAATCTTAAATTTTTAACGCTTCTATTTTTTAAGTGTTTAAGTCTTTAAATTGCATTTTTAAATTCTGTAAATTAAAATTTTAATCTAAAATAGAACAATGGATATCATAATTGAAAAAGATAAAAAATTTTACTAATCATTTGAAAAAACGGTTGAAATTAAAGTTGGAAAGGTTTTTTTTTTCTAAAAATTTGTAAACTTTCCGATCAAAAAGTAAATTCACTGTACTTTCCCGGTTTTTCAAGGTCTCATAAAATTCCCGGCCTTTTCTCGGTTTTCCTAGTTTCCCGCTCCAACGGCCACCCTGCAATAGTAAACATTTTTTTATTTGAATAAAATTGGTGGTCTCGTTGGTGGTAGTTTGATTTTTGGGGTCGCTGAATTTGAAATCTGTAATTGGATTTTCAAAATTCAAGATGGCGGATACAATATTGCGGACATGAATTATTAAAAATGTTCGGACCTTGATAAAATTTGAGATACTTAGGTTTTTGGGGTCGCTGATTCGAAATCTGCTGTTTGATTTCCAAAATTCAAGATGGCGGATCTAATATTGCGGACATGAATTATTAAAAATGTTCAGACCT
>NC_046657.1:71440096-71446743 GCF_010883055.1 Belonocnema kinseyi | reverse complement strand
AAAATGGCGGATCCGATATGGCGGGCATGAATAATTAGAAGTGTTCGGACCTTCATAAAATTTGAAACACTCAGGTTTTTGGGGTCGCTGATTCGAAATCTGGTGTTGGATTTTCAAAATTCAAGATGGCGGATCCAATATTGCGGACATGAATTATTAAAAATGTTCGGACCTTTAAAAAATTTGAGATACTTAAGTTTTTGGGGTCGCTGATTCGAAATCTGGTCTTTAATTTTTTTAATTCAAAATGGCTGATCCAATATGGCGGAAATCAATTATCAAAAATGTTCGGCTATTAATAAAATTGGTGATACTTGGGTTTCTGGCATCACTGAATCGAAATCTGATGCTTAATTAAAAAATTCAAAATCAGAGATCCAATATGGCAGACATGAATTAATAAAAATGTTCTGACTTTGATAAAATTGACGATACTTAGGTTATTAGGATCAATACATTGAAATCTGAAGTTGGATGTCAGCTTAATGTAAGTTCTACAAATTTTTGGTAATTCGGGTTTGCCATATTTGATCCGCCATTTTGAATTTTAAAAACCCAACTCCTAATTTCAATTCAGCGACAATAGTACCAAAAAACGTTCTAGATAAATCAGTGCTGAATTTTAATTCGGGAAACTTTGTTTGGAAAATGTCTTTTGGTTCGAGGAAAATTTAGGGAGAAATTTTTGTTTCATTCGAGGCATTTACATTTATATCGAAATTTAAAAAAAACTTCCACTTAAAAATTCGATTTTTGATCATGTTTTTTGTATTTTTTTAAATACTAGGAGAATTTAAAAAAATGCACCGAGAAATATACTTTTTTCAATTATTATTGTTATTTTTATTTCAAACAATAATTTTTTAAACTTTGAGATTTTCGAATATTTTCTTTTTCGACAATTTTCCTGTATTAGGACTTTTATTTTTCACGATTTTTCAGTTCGTTCAAATTTTTAACCAAAAATAATACGATTTCCTTATCGGGTTCTATAATTTTTTGGGACGACTTCAAAATCCCAAATAATAAAATTCTCGAATGATAAAAATCCAGAAAGAAAATTTGCTCAATTTATTACGAAATATCCGAACAAGAAAATTGCCGAATGTAAACAATTAAAATTTTTTTAAATGAATATTATGAATATTATGAAACATTGTCCAAAACAAACTTTGCACGATTGAATTCATCATTGATTTATCTATAGGTTAAAAAAATATTTTTTTATTAAATTAACAATTCGATTTTTGAGAATATTGTTTGTAATTTTTTCAAAAATACCATGCACAGTTTCTAACGAAATTTCTCATTTACAAATCTATTTTTTCAACTATTTTTATTTTTTATTCGAACAATAATTTGTTTTAAAATTGAAACATTAAAAAATTGTTTTTTTGACAAAAACACTTGATTATTTTATTTTAAACAAATTTATAATATTTAACAAAAAAATTTTTTTGAATTTTTTAAATTCAGAAATTTAATAACATGTGAGTTTCTAATTCGGATATTTTATAACTCGGCAATTTTGTTTCGGAAATTCTATTATACAGAAATTTTTCAATTAGGTAATATTATAACCTATCGGCAATCGGATGTCGAAAAAATCTAAAAAAAATGAAATTACCGACGAATTAGAAATCCGAAAAATAGAATTCCTGACACTGTAAAATTTCGAAATAATAAAATACCCGAATAATAATACTTCCGAATTAAAACATTTCCGAATACTAAAATTCTCGAATAAGAGAATTTCCGAATAGTGAAATTCCAAACTAATAAAACTCTCGAATTATAAGATTCCCGAATTCTAAAATCCCTGAATAATGAAATTCTCAAATTATAAGACTCTCGAATTATAAAATTCCCGAATAATTACATTCCCGAAAAATGAAATTCCCGAATGAGAAAATTCTCGAATAATAAAATTTTCGAGTAATGAAATTCCCAAATAATAAAACTCGAAAATTATAAAATTCTCCAATCATAAACCTCTCACATAATAAAATTCCCAAATAATATAACTCCCGAATTATAAAACTCCCGAATAATAAAATTCCCCAATAATAAAATTCTCGAATAATAAAACTCCAGAATTATAAAGTTCTCCAAATATTAAACTCTCGCATAATAAAATTCCCGAATAATAAAATTCCTGAATAATAAAACTCCCGATTTAAAACATTCCCGAATAATAAAATTCCTGAATTATAAAAGTCCCGTATAAAAAGATTCTAGAATTGGAAAATTACCGGAAAAAAAAATTCCGGAATAATAAAACTCCAGAATTATAAAATGTTTGAATAAGAAAATTTACGAATAATAATATTCCCGAATAATGGAATTTGTGAATAATAAAACTTTCGAATTATAAAATCCCCGAATTATAAAATTTCCGAATAATGCAATTCCCGAATAGGAAAATTCCCGACTAAAAATCTCCAGAATTATAAAATTCCCGAATTATAAAACTCCCGAATTATTACATTCCCGAATAACAAAATTTCCGAAATATAAAATTCCCGAATAATGATATTCTCGAATAATAAAGTTCCCGAATTATAAAATTCTCGAATAATAAAATTACCAAATTAAAAAATTCTCGAATAATAAGACTTCAGAATTATAAGATTCTCGAATTATAAAACTCCCGAATTATTTAATTCTCGAAAAAGAAAATTTCCGAAAAATAAAATTCTAGAATAATAAGATTCTCGAATAATAAAATTCCCGAATTATAAAATTTTCGAATCATAAAATTGCCGAATTAAGAAATTCCCGAATAATGAGACTTTAGAATTATAAGATTTTCGAATAATAAAGTCCCCGGATTATAAAATTCTCGAACAATAAAATTGCCAAATTAAAAAATTCCCGAATAATAAGACTTTAGAATTATAAGATTCCCGAATTATAAAACTCCCAAATTACAAAATTCCCGAATTTTAAAACTCTCTAATTATTTAATTCCCGAATAAGAAAATTTCCGAATAATAAAATTCCCGAATAATGAGATTCTCGAATAATAAAATTCCCGAATTATAAAATTTTCGAATAACAAAATTGACGAATTAAGAAATTCCCGAATAATAAGGCTTTAGAATTATAAGATTCTCAAATTATAAAACTCCCAAATTATAAAATTCCCGAATTATTTAATTCCCAAATAAGAAAACTTCCGAATAATAAAAATCCCGAATAATGAGGTTCTCGAATAATAAAATTCCCGAATTATAAGATTCCCGAATTATAAAATTCCCGAATCATGAAACTGCCGAATAGTAAAACTCTCGAATGATAATATTCCCGAAAAATATGGCTCCCGAATTATAAAATTCCCGAATAGGAAAATACCCGAATAATAAAACTTCTAAATAATAAAACTCCGGAATTATAAAATTCTCGAATAATAAAATTACCGAATAATGAAATTACCGAATTTTTAACATTCCCGAAATTAAGTATAGCCGAATTATACAACTCGCGAATTATTATATTTTCGAATAATAAAAGTCCCGAATTATTAAATTCACGAAAAATGAAATTCCCGAATAGGAAAATTCCCCAATAATATAACTCCCGAATTATAAAATTCCCGAACCAGAAAATGATCAAATTATAAAATTTCCGAATTTTAACATTTAAAACATTTTTTTATCAATATTAGTTATTTATTAAAAATGTAATAGTCAAATATTACAAAATATTATTTTTAATGTTTAAAGTTTCTAAAACTATAGTTCGAGTTTAAAAAAAAACAATAATTGAAAAAATATATTTCTAGTTAATAATATTTTTCAATTATTGTTATTTTAGGCTCAAACAATAATTTTAGAAGTTTTAAACATTACAATTTTTTTAAAAATATTTAACTAATTATTCATAGAAATTTCCTCTTGTGACAAAAAGATTTTTCTTGGCGTAAATAGAATTTCCTTTTAAATTTAAGGCAGAGTGGATTTTCATTTGTTTCAAAGAGAATCCTTTCTCAGCAAATAATTTTCTTATGTGATTAGCAAAATATTATCTCTAATCCTAAGCCTAATCTTGACGTAATAGAATTTCCTTTTGAATTTAAGGTTCAGCGAATTTTCATTTGTCTCAAAGAGAATCCTTTTTCAGAAAAAAATTTCCTTATGCGACTGGCATAATCTTATGTCTAATCCTAAGCCTAATCTTGTAGCCAAATAATTCTATTTGTGTAAAAAATATATTCACTCAGTTCAAAACTAACAGGCAAGAGGGCGATGCATGTATTCCAATACAACATTTTCTCTGATTGTTGTATTTTAAATCAATAAATAATATTTATATAAACAAAATTTTGATTCGAGAATTTAATTGTTCGTAACTTTTACTATTTAGAAATTTCATTATTTGGGAATTTTATACTGTCGTGAATTTTGTTTTTCAGGAGTTTTCAGTCGTCTTAATGTCGCATTTAAACGAACAAGGATGAAAGGAGGAAGTTTCTTGAAACGAGGAGAAAAAGAGGAATATTCCTATTTATAGAACTTGGAGAGTATAAAACCAGAAGCGATATGCAAAAAATAGAAATATGTTATTAAAAGAATTCAAGATTGCTTTGATATTTACTAAATTAACCTACGATAAAGATCAGTATTCTGCAATTAAGTACTAAAGGAGTAGAGGGGAAGCGAAGGAAAAAGATAAAAAGATAAAAAGACAAAAAGGATAAAGTTAAAGATGCTTGCATTCTCCCGAGGTCGCACGTACGTCCGTATAATACTCGTAACATGTGTAATACGGATAATACCTGTAATACCTGCGTGTAACGCATTATACTTACGTATAACTACGTATGTGTGTATATGTACATGTAAGGTACGCTATCGCATCGAGCGTCGACCGCTCGCCTCCTTCGTCCTTGCGCACGGATCTTTACCTCTGACTGAGTTTAAAGGCTTTTCTTGCCCACTTAGGGCTTTTCATACTTCCAGTCTTAAAAATTCACCCTCAGTTCCCTTTAAACACAATGCAAATGCTTCAATTCTATGCGCTATGTAATTTAGATTATATCTCGACGAATCATAATTCCTACAACGGTTGCACTCTTCATATTCATGCAGATTCTTGCTGATTTTATTGTCTTTCCATTATTTTGATTCTCAACTCGCTATACTTCATTCTATCTCTTTTCTAGTCAGCCATATTTCATTATATCTTTTTGCCAAGCTATACTTTGTTCTATCTCTTCTCTACCAAACTATAGTTTATTTTACCTCTTCATATTCAGCTATATTTCATCTCAACTTTTTTTCTATCTAGCTATACTTCATTCTATCCGTTTTCTACACAGCTACACTCTATTATATCTCTTTTTTGTTTAGCTATACTTTATTATATCTCTTATATATTAATCTATACTTCATTCTATCCCATTTCTATTCAACTATACTTCATTCTATCTCTTTTTCACAAAGCTATCTATTCTATTATGCTATATATGCTATTCTATCTCTGTTCTGTTCAGCTATACTTCTTTATATCTCTCTTCTGTCCAGATATACTTCATTCTATCCCTTTTCTATTCAGCTAGACTTTACTCCATTCCTTTCCAACCTAGCTTTATATTATTCTTTCTCTATTCTGTTCAGCTATACCTTATTCTATCTGTTTTATATCCAAATATATCTATTTAAATCTCTTTTATATTCAGATATAATTTATTTTATCTGTTTCTCTCCAGCTATACTTGACATTATATCTCTTTTCTATTCAGCTATACTTCATTCTATCTCTGTTCTGTTCAGCTATACTTCATTATATCTCTCTTCTGTCCAGATACACTTCATTGTACCTTTTTTCTATCCATATATACTTCATTCTATCCCTTTTATATCTAACTATACTTCATTCTATCTCTGTTCTGCGCAGCTATGCTTCCTTCAATCTCTTTTCTGTCGATTTATACTTCATTATATCTCTTTAATATCCAATCATACTTCATTCTATCCCTTTTCTATCTGAATACAATCCATTCCATTATTTTTTACCACGTTCCACTTCATTATATCTCTATTCTGTCCAGCTACACTTCATTTTAGCTCTTTTATATCCATCCATACTTCATTCTATCACTTCCTATCCAACTATACTTCATTCTTTTTTTACTAGACTAAACTTCATTCTACCTCTGTTATGTCCAGCTATACTTCATTCTATCTCTATTCTGTCCAGCTATACTTCATTCTATCTCTTCTTCATGAAGCTATCTATTGTATTATGATATATATAAATACACACACACACACAACACACATATATATATATATATATATATATTTATGTGTTTTCGGAGAACCTTAAACAGGACGATTTTTAACGACTCTCGGATATGACGTAGTCGTAGGTCGACCCTTACATTATCTTGTGTTTTCTTTAGCAGTTTCGTGGAAACTCTGAAAGAGAGCGGTCTCTTATATACTCGGTTGGAGAAAAAGCAAAATAGAATATTTTCAATTTGGTATAAATGCACTTTCTTAAAATTGTGCTTCGATATGCAGTTACTAGGAAATCCGGAAACGTACTTAAAGATAAGTAATTTATAGCAATTCATTATAATTCCACGATAAAAGAAAGAAAAAAAGGAAATTTAAACCTACAAACTAAAAATAACGCCGAGA
>NC_046657.1:71435734-71439996 GCF_010883055.1 Belonocnema kinseyi | reverse complement strand
AAAATTAAAATTCGAAAATTTTTTCTAAAGCCTCCAGGGGACTTCGTTTTCGCACGAAAAAATTTTATGTGCCCTTATTGCATCCGGACCCACAATTGAAGTAATAACTACTTTATTGCACTCGCACATGGTCTAGGCCAAAGAAATATTTTTTTGAATCAGAGATAAATTTTAAATATTTGCTTGACCTTGAAATATATTTCTTTCCTTTAATTCATATTTTCCCATCTCAAGGAAAGACGCATTCCAATTCATGGCACATTCATTTGTAATAATGAGTCATTCATTTGGTGTAAAATGTATATTTTTTGTCTTCAATTAATATTTCTTTGATTTATTTGCCTCAAATAAATGTTTCTTTGAAAATAAACAAGACTTTCACTTATTTCAGCCAAGTAAAATTCACTTGGTACCAGTAATCCTTTTTTTCAGTGCAGCTATACGTAATTCTATCACTTTTCTACCCATGTGATCTCTATTTCCTTGTTAGTATACCTCTACTGCATTTTAGTTGCATTTTAAACGAAGCAAATTAATTTTCTATTAACAAATTACATTAGTGATGCCGCCGAGCGATATTTTTCGATACTGAGATTATACCGATACGATACTCACCTTGCAGTCTCGGATTTGTATCGCTCGGTTTTGTGTTGTATCGCAAAAATATCGAAAATTGTTATCTCGTACCTGTATCGTATCGGAATTCCGAGACAAAATGACCAGATGGGATTTTCCTTGTTTACAATAGGAGAGAGTGTAGGGATGGCCGCGTGGCTGGCCGCAGGTACCGGAAAAAGGAGTTCCGAGGAGCTTAGCCCTTTGGGAGAAGACCTTGAAAGAAAGGAATGATATATATGCTAAAAATCTAAACTCTAAACTAGACCTCTATAGTTTTAGTACAGTCAACGGGGACCAAATATCACTGAAAAAAAAAATTCGTAAAAGTAGAATTTTTTTTCACAGATATGTTGGCAATGGCTTCATAAAGATATTGTAAAAAGTCCCCAAACATACGTGTACGGCAAAGTTCCGAAATTCTGGAAGTGTTAAACAATAACATGTTTTTTAAAATTACTCGAGAACTGTTTATTTTAGGTCAAATATGGTGATGTGAAAAAATATTCATAATTTTATAGTGCACAAAAAAGGTTTTATCTATTGTAGACTTAATATCAACGGCTGCGCTATGAAATTGGATTGGCTATGAAATTGGATTAGTGTTCCTCCATTTTCATACAATACATTTTCCAATTTGTAGGTCAGAATAATAATATTTAGGGCCTCTTTTATAGCTTTAAGCAAGTAAATTTCAAAATTTAAGCTATGATATCGGAAGCAGCGGTGATTATGAGTCCTAATGGCAGCAATGGGGGCGGGGGCGAGAACGCTTACCTCTTTCGATGATATTGAACCCTTCGAAATTTTTTTGCTCACTTTTCCCGAGAATAGACTTGGCCTTCGGGTGGCCGTGACGTCACTGCAATGCAGGTTCTCAATGAGGAAAATTTCAAAAATAAAATAAAATTATAAAATAAAATTAATGCAATGCACATCAAGCCATCTTTTTATTTTATGAAAAATATATTCTGCTTGATAATTTGAATAAGAGTAATTACAAACATATCCTCAAGAAACTATAAAAAACCATAATTACAAAAATGAATTTTTTATTTTCAAACGCAGTGAATAAGACAATCAACAATAAATATAACATAATTTTTAAATGTTTATAACTCGGATTAATTTTTACTTTATTCCCTAAGCACTAGAAAATTGTGATGGAATTTACTTCACACGTAGAGGTTAAAAACTTTTCATCTTTTTACATTCTCATTTAGGGGTTAAATCTACAATGTCAAGTTTCTTTTTGGTAATGTTAACAACATTCTATTGAAGTAGACTGGGAAAATATGGCCACTCCCGTAAAACACGTTTTTTATTATTGCTTGCGATGAGCATGATAACTCCGGCAACGGTTAATAATTCCGGTTAATAATCCGGCAATTGGTTAATAATTCCATTACATAGTTGAAAGTGAAACTACTTTGTTTAAAATTAATTTATTTGGTTGATGACTCATCATTTTAGCTGATAAATTTTTTTTTCAAAATTAAATAACTTTGTTGAAAATTAAGATTTCTAGTTGACAATTAATAGTTTTAAGGGGAAATTTAAGTCATAAATATGTCGTTCAGAATGTATCTTCTTACGATGAAAATTTAAATATTTGGTTAAAAATTCCTGTATTTGATGTAAATTCGAATTTTCTGGGAGGTTATTTAATCTTCTACGTGACTCATTCATTTTTTGGTTTAAAATTGCTTAAAAAATTCCAATGCTTTATTGAAAATGTCTGTATCTTGTGTAAAAATCATCTTTTTGGTTGAAAATCAGTTTTTTCTAATTTACAATTCATTTCTTTAACTAAAAGTGTTACTGTTGCAATTTTTTGTCGGAAATTGATCTTTTTAAATATAAATTTAATCTTGTTTGTTAAAATATATACTATTTCGTTGGAAATTTAATTTCATTTAATTAAAAATTCATTTTTTTATTGAAAATTTAACTATTCTATTTTTAATTGAAAATCTATCTGCTTTACGTGAAAATTCGTCTTTTTTATTAGAAGCGTACTCTCAATTGTTGAAAATTGATCTTTTTGGTTACAAATTAATTTCTTTGCTAGAAAATTAAACTATATTGCTGAAAATTTCTTTATTATATTTTTTTTTAAGAATTTATTTTACTAACTGAAAATTTAACTATTTTATGTTTGGTTTAAAATTTATCTTTTCAGTTAAGAATGCATGTAATAATTATAATTTTTTAATAATTATTCATTTTATTTAAAAATTGACTCGAATTATTCCAATTTTTGTGCAAAAGTTACCTTATTCTTTGATAGAAGCGTAATCCTTTTCGTTAAAAAATTATTTGTTTTGTAGGAAATTCAAGAGTTCCATTTTTTTAACAACTCATCATTTATCTGGTTGAAAAATAAATTTCCACTTAAAACAATTAATAGTCAACTAGAAATCTTAATTTTCAATAAAGTAATTAAATTTTGAAAAAAATGTTTATCAGCTAAAGTGATCAGTCATCAACCAAATAAATTAATTTTAAACAAAGTAGTTTCACTTTCAACTATGTAATGAAATTATTAACCACAGAAGATAATCTTTTAACGAGAAACGTGATATTTGATATTTTATTCAAAAAGGATTTTAATTTTATACAAAAAATAGTTGAATTCAGTGAAATAAAAAGGATTTTCAATTAAATAATTTGAATCCTTAACAAACACAGATTAATTTGCAACTAAATAGTTGCAATTTTTAATCACAATAATGCATATAATTTCACTTTATCGAAAATGCCCGAACTCTATCATGTTTTCCCTGAAATTCCCTAATTTTCCGGAACCATCAGACCTGTAGCAACTCTAATACTTCTACTTTTGGATTTTGAATTGCAAACAATCGTTCCCGGAGTTATCATGCTCATCGCAAGCAATAATAAAAAACGTGTTTTACGGGAGTGGCCATATTTTCCCAGTCTACTTCAATAGAGTGTTGTTAACATTACCAGAAAGAAACTTGACATAGTAGATTTAACCCCTAAATGAGAATGTAAAAAGATGAAAAGTTTTTAACCTCTACGTGTGAAGTAAATTCCATCACAATTTTCTAGTGCTTAGGGAATAAAGTAAAAATTAATCCGAGTTATAGACATTTAAAAATTATGTTATATTTATTGTTAATTGTCTTATTCACTGCGTTTGAAAATAAAAAATTCATTTTTGTAATTATGGGTTTTTATAGTTTCTTGAGGATATGTTTGTAATTACTCTTATTCAAATTATCAAGCAGAATATATTTTTCATAAAATAAAAAGATGGCTTGATGTGCATTGCATTAATTTTATTTTATAATTTTATTTTTATTTTTGAAATTTTCCTCATTGAGAACCTGCATTGCAGTGACGTCACGGCCACCCGAAGGCCAAGTCTATTCTCGGGAAAAGTGAGCAAAAAAATTTCGAAGGGTTCAATATCATCGAAAGAGGTAAGCGTTCTCGCCCCCGCCCCCATTGCTGCCATTAGGGCTCATAATCACCGCTGCTTCCGATATCATAGCTTAAATTTTGAAATTTACTTGTTGAAAGCTTTAAAAGAGGCCCTAAATATTATTATTCTGACCTACAAATTGGAAAATGTATTGTATGAAAATGGAGGAACACTTGCAAGAAGTTTCATCTCAAAA
>NC_046657.1:71423578-71435634 GCF_010883055.1 Belonocnema kinseyi | reverse complement strand
TATAGAGCTCCAAGGAGATTATGTTGAAAAATAAAAAAAAATTTACCCAAAAAAAATTGTTTTTATACTTCATTCTAAGGACTTATTGAACAACCCTCGTATCAAATTGTACATTGAAGTTGAGCTCATTTTATACTGATAGCTTGTCATGCAAATGACTTAGTCGTTTTTTTTGGTTAACAGGAACCTGCATTTGCTCCAGTACAAATCGCCTGATATATTTCCGACGATTTTTCCAGGATATTTCAGATTTTATTTTATTTGTTCAGAAATAAAATAATTGTACAGCTAATCCTATTTCATAGCTCAGCCGTTAATAATAAGTCCACAATAGATAGAACCTTTTTTGTGCACTATAAAATTATGAACATTTTTTCACATCACCATATTCGACTTAAAATCAACAGTTTTCGAGTAATTTTAAAAAACATGTTATTGTTTAACACTTTCCAGAATTTAGGAACTTTGCCGTACACGTTTGTTTGGGGACTTTTTACAATATCTTTATAAAGCCAGTGTCAACGTATATGTGAAAAAATGCTACTTTTACGAATTTTTTTCTCAAATCCTTCATTGACTGAACTATTTACACCCCCGAAAAAATTTTAAAGCTCTCACTGAAATAGTTATTTGTTTCATTAAAACAAACTGAAACTTGTTTCAATTGAATTTTTAAATTAAATCTTTTACATGGTCAAATAAAAGTTTGTTTATTTTGAACGAATGTTTTTATTCAAATAACTTCTCTTACTTTTTATTTGTTGATCAAGAGGCACAAAGATATTCCTCAACCTCTATTTTACAAAAAACCTATTTTATGTTTTACGTTAGCTTATTTATTTATTTTATAATTAATGGAAGTTTAAGAGTTATTTAGTAGTTTTAAAATGATTCAAGAATAATTCAAATCTTGACAGTATTGCAATAAAATTTAAACAAAAAGTACATTTTTAAAGATAGCGAACAACACATTTAGAAGCTTTTCAAGCGACTTGAAAGGTTTAAACAAATGATAAATTTTCTTCAGTTTCATAGATAAATTTTATTAATATTTTTTTTTTTAATTTAGAAAAAAACAACTTTTGATATTTCAGAATTTCAAATTTTTTTAAAGTTTTGAAAAAAATTAAAGATTGTTTATAAGTCGAAGAGAATGAACAAGATTTTTAATTAAATGCACATCTTTGAAAATTTCGAAAAAAATGGGAATACTTAAAATGGTTTTTCATTCTGACTAATTAATTGTCAACGAAAATTAAAAAAGATGAAAAAGATTTTTAAGAAGGTCGAAAAAAATGTAGAAGATATAAAGGCAATTTTTGAATTTTATCTCACTTTTTTAAAATTCGAGTTAAACAAAAAGGACATTATCAAAGATAGAGAACAAAAAAGTTAGAAGCCTTACACGTGTTTTGAAAGATTTCAAGAGAATGACAAATTTTCTTAAGTTTTCTAGAAAAATTTAAATTGATTCGTTTTCTTTTTGAAAGATTAATTTATTTTTAGGTAATGTTTTCAATTTTTCAGATTTTTTTTAAGGAAAAATTCTAATTATTTCAAAAGATATTGAAAATTTTTCGAAGTTTTCAAAATATTTCAAGGTTATTTATGATTTGAAAAGAAAGAAGCAAAATTTCTAATAAAAAACGTACATTTTTTGACATTTCGGAAAAAACTTTTAAATAATTTCCAAAGGTTAAAAGAAAATATAAATACTTTTTTAAAATTTCTGGGAAAATTTGAAATAATTTTTTATTTTACTAATCACTTGTTAAAGAAAATTTAAAAATTCAATAATTTTGAAGAGATTAAAAATATTCTTAAACTTGAAAACTTTTCCGAAAATATATAAAATATTTCATAATTTCTTCCAAATTTCTAAAATTTTTAAAGTTTGAAAATAAAGAAAAAATAAAGAAAATTTGTTTACAATTTTCTGAATTCCTTTCTAACATATCTGAAATCTTCATAGAACTTTTTAAGTTTTTTGTAAAATCGTAGAAAAAATTGTATTTATACTTTAAAATCAAAATCATAATACTGATTATATCCTGCTCTCATATCTACAAATGTGTTAATATGTATAATAGCTTATCATTAAAAGATGTGCTAAACAAATGCAATTTCACTTCCTTTTGAGTTTTTTAATTTGATTATATTAATATCATCTTCACAATTATTGAAAAATATGTGAAAAAATTTAATCACAAAATTGATAATATTCTAATTATCAAAACAAAAATAAGAAATTGACATTTTGTGAAAAAATCAGTAAAATCTTTCTATCGAAACTTACTCATAATTCACTCTTTTAGAAAAGCGTAACTTCAAAGTAGCAGCACAAAAGTCAGTAAACACCATTTTGATAAAAAATGGGTTTATTACACAAAAATTCACCACAAATGTATTTCCTATTGTGGTAAAAGGATTGTTTCGAAATATAATTGCATTATGATTCAAAATTTTTAAAAACATTTTAGTTTAGTGATATTTTTAAAAATTATTATCATTTAATTACAAAAGAAATAATATATTTTTTTTTTATTTTTGAGGATTTTGATCAAAACATGTCTGTCAGGCTGTTATATCACCAATAGCACGATATTCAACTTTTATTTTATCAGGAAAAAATAATTTGTTTGTTATTATCATTCAGCACACCGATATTTCGGGCACAAGTTTTTATGCACACGGTTCATATCTCTAGAGTAATTTTGTCTATTTGTTTTAACTGAAACATTAAATTTGTATGGCAATCTGAAGTCGAGCCTGCTCCAGTTTTAGGTTAGTGTCACTTTGAGATTGCCAACTTCAATTTGACAAGCTTCTTTTTCCCTTTTTCGAAAAATTCCTATTTTGTTGGTTGTCCAGTTGTTGGTTTTGAAGCTTAAAATCTAAAAAGAAATATGCTTCATGTTCTTAACATTCAAAATGAAGGACATTTTTCATTCATTGTTTTCTAATCTAGAAACAGTGCAAAAGTATAATAATATGATACATTGAAAATAATGCAGTTATAAAAGAAATGCCGAGAATATATTTTGATCAAATGAAAATTCAGACTTTGAATTACAAGAAAAGGTTCTTGGTACTCAGGTAGTTGAAAATCGTCACCATTACGCTTCTACTGTTGTTTCTTAGGAAGCCACCATCCTGGCTGTCTTAGTCTCAGAAATCCCGAGACGTTACGAGCGATATATCGGTTCTCTAATACCAAAACGATACGAGACAAAACCGACACTGGAGTCCTGGAAACCGATACCGATACGAGAAAAAATCGAGATTTTTCGATACAATATCGAGACAGTCACGTATCGAACGGAATCACTAATTTACATACATTTTCAACAGAATAATTGAGTTTTTAATATAAAAATATCAAATTTGAATAAAAAAAGGAACAGTTAAATTTAAATTAAAAAACCAATTTTAATAAAAAAAAAATCTTGTACAAAACAATTAAATTTTCTAACACATAGTTGTAAAAAGACGAATTTTCTCAACAATTCTTTTATTCTCTTTTATTCTCGTTACTTCTCAACAATATATTTAAATTTTCAACCATAGAGGTAAAACTTCGTGCCGAAAAACAAAATTTCGACAAGGTACTTACATAGGTCAACTTTTACCTACACAATTGAATTTTTTATTTAAAAAAGGTCAGTTTTAAGCAAAATATTTCAACTTTCAACCAAAGAGATGAATTTTCAACCAAAAATATGAAACTTTTACGAAAATTAATTTTCTATTAAGAAAGGCGAATTTTCGAAAAAATAGTTCAATATTTAAGGAAAGGGTTGAATTTTAAACTAAATTGTTGGATTTTCTATCCAATGAATTGAAAAAAGTGAACTTATAAGTAAACGATCCATTTATAAGCAAATTTTTTATATTTATAATACTAAAGATGAATTTTCCACCAAGAAAAACGAATTTTCAACAAAATAGGTAGAACATTCAACAAAACGGTTGAATTTGAAACTTAATTGTTGAATTTTCGTACCAAAAAGAATTTTTCACAGAAAATTTGAATTTTTAACCCAAAAAAATATTCATTTAAAAAAAATTATAACCAAATAGTTCAATTTAAAAAAAACGATGAATTTTCAATCCAGAAGATTAGTTTTCGACCAAAAAAGAAGAATTTTCAAAAAAGTGCATGAATTTTGAATAAAGAGCATGAATTTTTAATAAGGAAGATACACCTTCTACCTAAAAAGATGACCTTTAAAATAATGTATAGGGATTTTAACCAAACAGTTGAATTTTGAACTTGACAAAATTAATGTTTAAATTATATCAGATGAATTTTCAACCGAAAAGAAAAGACGAATTTGCAACAAAAAAGTTTCAAATTCTAACCAAAAAAATGAACTCTCCACTGAAATAATGAATCCAGGAAAAATTTTTTTTTTAAAAATATTTCCACAACGGTCCCACTAATTTTTTCTTAGTTTTCTGCTAATTGCATTGCATGTTCATAATTGCGATTATCTGAGCGAAGAAATTCATTTAAAAGGAGAGACAAAAAATGGGAAAAACCACATTGGAGACTGTCAGGTCTCAAGTTTCAGGTAGAAGGAATTTTTAGGACCGGTCTAAAGCTAGTTTTTTGGTGAAAGATTACAATCCACAGGTAATACTTTTTTATTTATTAAGAAGGTCTAACGGTATTCGTATCAGCACTAGTTTTTTGAGCCGAAGAGAAAATTGATACAGATTAAAAAAATATTGATAAACTCAAATTAATCGTATTTCATTTTTCACCGTATGAACAAAGTTATTTTGTATGGAATTACGAGAAGAAGTGATCTGACAGGTCGATGAAGATCCAGAGTTCGTTTTGACTAAAAATGCTAAGGCTCAATTAAGGATCAATATCCGGCTCAAAATGATCCCAGATACTTAGTAAAGTCAAGATATACGGGGTGTCCAAAAAGTGTTGGACCCTCTAAATATTTCCTCAGGTAAAATATTTTTCATTAACGTAAAAGTCATTTATGAAGTAACTTTTAACGAGGAATTCAATCGTGACATTTAATTTGACCTTGACGATGACGTTAAAGGTCATTTCAAGGTCAACTTTTTAAAAAAGTAAACCCCCTTTTTGACATCGGAAATGGATAGAGCGGAAATTTCGCGTTCAAATATGTATTAAAGTCATAGGTTCAATTTGACCTTGACGGTAAAGGTCTGTGCCTTGTTAAAAAAATAACTTCCATTCATATTAAATTTTTTCAAAAGCTGCTGATCTGAGAGGTGTTCGGATCTTGCTTAAGTTTTAATGACCTTAGAGTGAAGTTGAAGGTCAAATTAAACCTATGATATTAATACATATTTCAATGTAAAATTTCCCGTTCTATCGAGTTTCAACGTCAAAAATGAGGGTTTCAATTTCTTTTAAGTTGAACTTGAAAATACCTTTAAAGGTCATCGTCAAGGTCAAATTAAAGGTCTCCATTGAAATCCTCTTTAAAAGTTAATTCACGAATGACCTTGACCTCTATGAAAAATATTTTACCCGAGGAAATATTCAGGAGGTCCAGACCTTTTTAGAAACCTTTTATATTTATTTCTCCAAAGGAAACTGTGCTTTTACATATTTTTATATTTATGATTGACATTTTTGAAATACAAACTAAAATATAACTGTATTATATGAAATTTAAAACTTTTTTGACAGGATTTTGAAAAGTTTTAAGAGCATAACAAAATTTCTGAAGATTCATGGGAAATTTTGAAAAGATTTTTCATTTTGAAAAATTAATTTGAAGAGATAATTGAGAAAGATTTAAAAACATTTCCAATGATTTTGTAAAATTTTGACAGAAAATATAGAAGTTTTTGAAGCAAACCAAAAAAAATTTTCAGGAATGCAAAAATTGAGAATACATATCAGAGCAATCTTTTTAATTTTGCAGGAATTACAAAATTCTGAGAAAAATTTGAGTCAGTTTAAGATGTTATCAGGAAGTTTAAAAAAAATTTAAAACCTAATTTATCATCTGAAAAGGGATCAAATTTGTTTTAAAAAAAATGTACATTTAAGAAGGTTTTGAAATAAAATGTTGAAGCTTCTGCAAGATTTTAAAGGGTTTCAAGATCATAAAAAATTTGCCTTAAGATTCGTAGAAAATCTTAAAATTACATTTATTTACAAAAATTAATTTTAAGATTTCGAAATAAAATTTTGAAGTTTTTCTGTCATTTTAAAAGTTTTCAACATAACAACAAAAATTTCTTACGATTCGTGTGAAAATTTTAAACATTCCTTTTTTTAATTAATCTTTAAAGAGAACTAAAAATACAGAATTCCAATTATTTAGGTTTTTGATTCATAAATTAATAGTAATTAGTAATAATAACTTTTTTATAATTGAAAACATTTTACACTTTACAAAAATAGAAAAAATTTAGATTCATGGACATACCATTTTTTACTACTTGCCTTAGTTAGAAATTAATTATTTATTCATTGGACTAATTAATTATTTGCAGTAGAATTAATCTTTTTCATTATTTTCTTCAAAATTTTTCTGATTTTTCCGAAATTATCGGCCGAATTTGATCGGAATTTACGCATGAATCTTCAATTGAAAGAAGTAAAGAGATAAAAGAGTTTTGTGTTTGATATGTTGTTTTGTGGTTTGTTTTGCATGTTGTTTTGTGTTTTGGTTTGTTCTGTGATTTGTTCTGTATTTTATTTTGTAGTTTGTTTTGTTTTTGGGTTTGAGTGCTGTTTTGTTTTTTGTGGTTTGTTTTGTGATTTGTGTTTTGTTTTGTGTTTTGGTTGGTGTTTTGTCTTGTGTTTTGTATATTGTTTTGTATTTTGTGTTTTGATTTGCTTCGTGTTTTTTGTATGTTTTCTGGTTTGTTTATGTATTTTGTTTTGTTTTTGGTTTTTTTGTGTTACGTTTCGGGTTTTTGTGTTATTTATATGTTTTGTTTTTGGGTTCTTTTGTATTTTCTTTAGCGTTTTTGTGTGTTTTGTTTGGTATTTTTTATGTGTTTGTTATGCGCTTTATATGGTCTTTCTTTTGTGGTTTGTTTTGTGATTTACTTTATGTTTCGTTTTGTGTGTTGTTTCGTGTTTTCTTTATTATTTTGTATTTTGTTTTGTATAGTCTTTTGGTTTGTTTTGTCATTTGTATTTCGTTTTTTGTTTGATGTTTTTGTTTTGTATACTGTTTTGTTTTGGGTTTTTTATGTCTGTTTTCTTTTTTGTATTTTGTTTTTGTGTTTTTTATTCGTTTTTTGTGAGTGTTTTGTGTTCTGTTTTGGTTTGTTTTGCGTTTTGTGATTTGTTTGGCGTGCTGTCTTGTATTTTGTGTTGGGTTTTTTGTGTCTGTTTTTTTGTGTTTTTTTCTGTATTTTATTTTGTGTTTTGTTTTGTGCTTTGTGTTACGTTTTTTGTTTTGTGTTTTTTGATATGCGTCTTATTTTTTGGGTGTGTTTTATGTTTTTTATGAGTTTTGTTTTGTGCTTTATGTTTTTTTTTGTGTTTTATAGTATGTATTTTGTTTTGTGTTTTTTTGTGCGTTTTGTTTTGCGTTTGGTCTTGTTTTGTTTTGTACACATACAGTAGGTGAGAATTCATTTACTTAGCATTATACGTGTATTCTTTTTGCAGTATATGTAGATACTTTTATGGAGTACTAACGAATGTGAATGCCAACTTTCATGGACTTTTCTAAAATAGAACGAAGAGATACGGTCCATGGGGAATGAATGCCCATTGTGTTGAGGTTTTCTTGCTCAGGTCCACTTCTTACGGCATGTACCTGCCCTTAAGTACACCAAAGCAAAGAAGATTCGCCGACTGCGATTCCGCTCACGTATCGATGTATACAGAATAACCATTAAAGTCTCTCGCCTCCTTCCCTCTCATCGACCATGAAAGGGCTGGAAACAAGAATCGAGATGACTTCGCTAGCGCGAGTGCGATTCTCGATTCGTATTCGAATAACAAATAAAGGGAACGAGCACAACGAGAAGAAACAAAGAAGGATTTACGATCTTACTCTACACTCCGAAGCCACCAATACAAAAAAAAATATCTTCTTCAGTTACAGAATAAAGCACTTTTCTATAGTATTTACAGAAAATCCTTTGTCAGGTAAAAGATGAAATAAGAGCAACAGAAGAAAATTATGCTCTTTTTTTCGGGGCCTTTCATAAACTAGGTGCTGTGTTTAAAAGAAGGGGCGGCCCAGCTGGATGTAGAAAAATGGAAAGAGATAGAAATTGGGGGATAGGAAAAGATAGAAATATTCTATCTCTGAAATAAAAATTTTTCTAAAAAAAGATCTTCTTTCGATCCGCTGGGAATCGAACCACAGAACTTCCAATTGCCGGTTGGGTGCTTTCCCATTAAGCTACTAAAGAGATCGAGAGCGGAGTCCTTTTTCAGAAACACTCGCATTATTATACCAGGTGTTACAAGTCATATTTTTCAAGGAATCTGTAGTATCATCAGGGAATAAGAGAATTTCATAAAGTCTTTACAGACTAGATGGAACTCTGATTGAAAAATTTGCTTAATTACATTTTTCCTGAGAAAAGATCTTCTTTTTCGCTTCGCTGGGAATCGAACCACAGAACTTCTGATTGCCGGTCGGGTGCTTTACCATTAAGCTACTATTCTATCTGTCTCAGTGGATTACTTTGCATTTGTAAAACTCTATCTTTTCCTCTGCCTAATTTCAATAATGTTCTATCTCTTTCATTACCTTTCGTGACCGAGAAATCTTATCTTTTTCTATTCCTTAGTCTTCTGTCCATCACAAATTTCAATCTTTTTCAATCTCTTTTTCTGTCTTTCGTAATCCATGTAAAAATTTATGTATAGTTTATGCATAGTGGACAAGAAAATGATATTTTTAATTTGTTTTACAAATTTTTTCATATACAACAGATGAAAAATATGAGTATTTATCAACTATTAATAAATTTTTCACCTAGGAAGAGAAGACGCTGATCTTTTTCTTTACTTCAGTCTATCTCTTTAATATGCATTTTAATCTTTGTCTATCCAAGTTTCTATCTTTAACTAAAACAATGGATTTTTGACTGGAGTAGTTGAATAATTTTCAATCAAAAAAATTCATTTTTACTAAGAAAAATAAATTGTCAACCAAAACTTAAATAATAAAATCAAGTTAAAAAATTAATGGTCAACCAACAGATGAATTTTCAACTAAAACTATGAAATATTCAATTGTAATAAATAAAATTTTCAGTTAAAAAAATTACTTTCCACATAAAAAAATAATTTTCAATAAAATAGTTACATTCTCAAACAAAGTGATGCATCTTTTATTAGAATGATGAATATTTAACTAGAATAGTTAAATTTATGACCAAAAAGATTAATTTATCTAAAAAAAAGATTAATTTTTAACTAAAAAGGATCATTTTTCAACTAAAAATTGAATAATTAAATTGTTAGTCAAAAAATGTATGTTCAGTCATAGAGATGAATTTTTAACAAAAATTATGGAATATTTAACTGTAATAGTAGTTACATTTTCAGTTGAAAAAAAAATCGTTAACTAAAAAGCATCCAAATCAAAAACAAGTTTTTAATCAAACAGCTCATTTTTCAACCAAAGAAATGAATTTTTGATTGAAACTATGAACCTTCAACCAGCAAACTAAATTTTTAAGAAAATAGTTTAACTTTTAATCAAGTACTCGTACTTTATTTCTAACCTAAAAGCTTGAATTTTAACCATAATGATTAATTTTCTACAAAAAGACGAATTTTTCAGAAAGTAGATAAGTTTTCGAACAACAAGTTTAATTTTTGAATAAAAAAGATCAATTTTCAAACAAGTAGCTGAAATTTCATTTTAAAAAATACATTTCAACCAAAAATAGAATGGTTATTTTTTCTGATAAAAATCCAATTTTTAACAAAGAAAAAAAGAATCTTCAGAGAAATAATTGAACCGCTGGCGACCAAAAGGGGACACGGTTGGATTCAGCCTGAGAAGTATTGTCCTGAGTGTCAATTTTAAAAATCTTTCTAATTTCAATTTTAAAGACTGATACTTGTAGAGAATTTCAAGGCGTATCTTTTATTCCTCTTGCAAAAATTTATAGGTTTTGTAGTTTTTGAGATAATTGGTAAAAAGTGGATTTTTTTGAAAACAAAAAATTCAGGTCTTTTTTCACTTCAACTCGCGCGAATTTAGCCAACTTTCATCATTTCCCGATTTCCCGAATACAAAGTACGTGTTTAAGTCTTCTGAAACTATCTAAGAAAGAAAAACGAGAATATTGTAATAAACAAAAAAGTTATTAATTTTGTTGAGGCAATGAAAAAATCATGAATTTTAACCTTCAAGCGCCTCGTTTAGCGAACGAATTTTAAGCTACGGAAAGCTTTCAGTGAGAAAGTTGTTCATTAAGATTCAAAGAAGTTTTCTGGAAAGTTTTAGATCAATTGGATCAATAGTTCAAAAATTATGAATGTTTTAAAATCCAAGCGGTAATCTTGACGCTGCCCAAAAACGTGCCTGGCCGGCTACATACGCGCTGCAGCGAAAGGCGTGAAGGTCAAGTCAATCTTACCAAAACAAATGCACAACAGTAACTCCAGATATTAAAATAATTTATTTATTAAACATTTAACATATAATATTATGCATATTATTGAACAAAAACAAATTAATCAAACAATATTTTATTAGAAACTACTTTTAGTCATTTTCGTCACTCTCTTCAGTTTCTTCGGCATCTGGATTCTGAGTTTGTACTTTTAAAAAATATGATTCGAAAAATCATTTTCCTTTAGCGCTTAAATGCTGGAAGAGATTTTTTACATCCTTTATTTTGGCTGCTTTTAATCCAATTCGGGGCGGAGGACTTTTCGAAAGATTTTCTAGTTTAAGCGTTGGTTTAAAGAAAAAAGTGGTTGGATTTTGCAACTCATAGTTGTCAAAAACATCCACTTTTCCTTCAGGAAAAACATGCAAAACGAACGCTTTGCTAATTTGGAAATTTTTTGACTTTTGCATTTTGCCTTTGAAACATTTTTCAAAATCCTGCAAAAGATCTTCACACTTCTCGACCATTGCGAATGAAGGTGAACGAGCATTGCGAATCATTTCTACATATTCAGCTTCAGTTTCAATTCCTTCTGATTTTTTCAACTTTTGCGAATATGTGCCAAAATTCCTATCGCACTGGCAATAGGAATGGCCTCGAACTGGAAACACATATTTTATCTCGCTTTGCAAATAAATGGGCAATAAAACCAAAAAATGAAAAACTGTATAGTTTTTATTTTGTCCCGGACATGAGTCTGAAAATATTGTTAAGCTGTTGAACTTGTCTTTAGCAAATTCTTTTAATACCGCGTATTTAATAAACCTGCAAACAGAGTTAGCACCCTTCTTTACAATTTCCTTAAGAATAGGGAACATGTAACTCTGGTTCGTAGTATGTACATGTACGTTAAATAGAAAAAGCCATGCTAAACGTAGGTAAAACTGCGCGGGCACGGGTATTTTTGGTAGTGGCAAATTCTGTGCAAAATCAAATTCACAGCATAGACTATTATTTTCAGAGAGTATTTGCTTTTTTAACTTCAAATAAATTTCAGCATTGTTTTTGTGATTAATTACTTCTTCGTTTACCTCTCCATTTGTCTCGTTTTTGTAGCAAGTATTGCACACGTCAGTTCTAGGTAATTTAAAACTGAAGCCAACATTTCGGTTAAAATACTTAAAATCAACGGTTTGACTTATTGTCAATTTAGCCCCCGTTTTTTCTTTATAATATTTTCCGAATTATTTGTAAAGTTCTACAAGATTTAATGAAGGATTATCAAAATATTTTAGGTTGGTAGAATTTCGTTTGTAATGTGAACTGTGATGTGGAATTGATTCGCAATGCTCTTCAATCATTTTTTTTAAATTTTCTGATAATTTAAGACAACTTTCGCGTATTCCACCTGCCAAGTTTTTTAAAGGCTGCTTATTTAAAATCTTTTTTTGAACATTTTCAACTCTTCTTTTGCCCAAACATAGAAAAGCACAAAAAAATTTCTT
>NC_046657.1:71396624-71423478 GCF_010883055.1 Belonocnema kinseyi | reverse complement strand
TTCCCGAGATTCCAAAAATTTGTATGTACTTTTTCTTGTTGCACATTTGAAAACTTTTGGTAACATTTTTCTCCACAGCAGGATTCAGTAGGTTTGAAAGATGTCTCTGGGATTAGAATATCTTTAGCAATACCGTCTTTTTTAGTTTCAGACTTTGTAATGTATTTTTTCCCTAAAGAAATAACAAATAATGCTATTAACTTCGTCATTAAAAATTTTAAATAATTACTTTAGACTATCTACATATTAGATATAGTTCAATAAAAGAATTGTTTCAAAAATCAGGAATAAAAAAAGTCACAAAATATTAAATTTATTATTAAAATTTATTTCAAAATTGTATTGACGGTTTCTAATCGTACCTGATTTCTGGAACATTTTTTCTTATTTTTAATCCACGAATCTTCATTTCTAGTTCTTTTTCAACCTTGTTTCATTTTAATATCTTTTTCCTTTTTAATTAATATTCTCAAAAATATCTCAAAAAACTCAATTATCTCAAAAAAAATGCTTTTCCAACTATTATAAGAAACAATCACTTCGCTGATTCTTTGCTTTATTTGTAGAATTTCATAGAAGATGACAAAAAAAGTTACTGTTGTGCATTTGTTTTGGTAAGATTAACTTGACCTTCACGTCGTTCGCTGCAGTGCGTATGTAGCCGGCCAGGCACGTTTTTGGGCAGCGTCAAGATTACCGCTTGGATTTTAAAACATTCATAATTTTTAAACTATTGATCCAATTGATCTAAAACTTTCCAGAAAACTTCTTTGAACCTTAATGAACAACTTTTTCACTGAAATCTTTCCTTAGCTTGAAATTCGTTCGCTAAACGAGACGCTTGAAGGTTAAAATTCATGATTTTTGCATTGCCTCAAATAAAAATTAATAACTTTTTTGTTTATTACAATATTCTCGTTTTTCTTTCTTAGATAGTTTCAGAAGACTTAAACACGTACTTTCTATTGGGGAAATCGGGGAATGATGAAAATTGGCTAAATTAGCGCGAGTTGAATTGAAAAAAATTGGAATTTTTCGTATTCAAAAAATCCACTTTTTACCAATTATCTCAAAAACTACAAAACCTATGTATTTTTGCAAAAGGAAAAAAAGATGCGCCTTGAAATTCTCTACAAGTATCAGTCTTTAAAATTGAAATTAGAAAGATTTTAAAAATTGACACTCAGGACAATACTTCTCAGGCTGAATCCGGCCGTGTCCCCTTTTGGTCGCCAACGGTTCAATTAAATTTGCTATTGGAGCAGTTAAATTTTCAGTTTAGAAAATTAATGTTTAACAAAGTAATTTTCAACCAGAGAAGAATTTTCAATTAAAATTATAATTTCAGAAATTCGTTTTCCAAGTGAAATTATATTTCTTTATCGAAACTCTCTGTCCTAAAATAAAAACGATAACTATTTTCTGAAAATAGGATGAGACAGAAAAGATGGTATTAAAAAGGATAGACGTGAATTTTGATTGACACAAAAATAGCGTAAGATAAATTTTAATGAATGAAGGAAAGAGAAATATTAAAATATTTGACGTGGATAGATAAAGGATAGGATAAGATAGGAAAGACAGTATTGAAAAAGATACACGTAGTATACGATGAGATAAATAAGAGGAGATTAAATAAGAGGAGATTAAATAAGAGGAGATTAAAGAAGATAGGTTAAAATTCAGATTAACAGAAAGATGAAAAAATATTGGTCTCGATAGATAAAGGATAGGATAAGATAGAATATATGGCATTGAAAGAGATATAGACGTGAATTTAGATTGATAGAGATAGAGAAAGATTGACTTGGATAAAGGATAGGATGAGTTAAAGAAGAGGTTATTGAAAAAGATTGAAATGAATTTCCATTGAAAATAAGTAGAAAAATATAGACGTAGATAGGTATATAATACGATGTGATAGAGAAGATGAGATTGACAATGGTAGACGGAAATTTAAAGTTGACAAAGAGATAGAAAAATATTAACATAGATAATTAAAGGATAGGAGGAGATAAAGGAGAGGGTATTGAAAAATATTGACTTCAATTTACATAGGCAAAGAAATAACAAAAATTTTGACGTGCATAGATAAAGGATATGATAAGATAGAGAAAAGGATATTGAGAAAGATAAACGTGAATTTCGATTAAAAAATAGATGGAAAAATAAAGACGTCGTTAGATTTATGATTCGATTAATAGGGAAGAGGGTATTGGAAAAGATAGGAGGAAAATCGAATTACCAGATAGAAAAATACTGACAGGATGAGATAGAGGATGGGACATTGAAAAAGATTGGCGTGAATTTAGATTAACAGAGAAATTTTCATGGATAGTTATAGGATAGCATAAGATAGAAAAGACGGTATTTAAAAAGTCAGACATGAATTTAGATTGAAAGTTAGACAGAAAAAGCAAGAGGATGAATAAAGTAGAGAAGAGGAGATTAAAGGAGAAGAGATGAAAAATATAGATAGAGATTTATATTGACAAAGAGATACAAGAATATTGATGCTGGGAGATAAATGATAGGATGAGATAGAGGATAGGATATTAAAAAAAGATTGAAGTAAATTTAGATTGACTGAGAAATAACGAAAATGTTAACGTGGATAGTTAAAGGATAGGATGAGATACAGAAGAGGATATTAATAAAATAGACAGAAAAAAGAAGTTGATGGACCTAGGATAAGATGAGATGAAGAAAAGGGGATTAAGGAAGAAAAGATTTAAAAAGCTAGGTGGAAATTTAGGTTGACAGAGAGATAGAAAAATATTGGCGTAGATAGATAAAATATAGGATAAGAAAAAAAAACCATATCGAAAAAGATAGACGTGAATATAGATTGATAAAGATAGAAAAAGATTGACATGGAAAAAGGATAGGATGAGACAGAGGAGAGGGTGTTAAAAAAATTGACGTGAATTTACATAGAAAAATAGATATGAAAATATAGGAAAAGATATACTTTGATAGACACATAATACGATGAGATAGAGAAGGGGATATTGAAGAAGATATACGGGAATTTAGATTGATAGAGACAGACAGTGAATAGTTAAAGGATAGAATGAGATAGAGAAGAGGAGAATAAAATAGATTAATAATGATTATAATAATGTAATAATTAAAATATATTATTATTGAATAGATAATTAATTAAAATAGATGGAGGTTGGTTGACCGAAAAATAAAAAAATTATGGCGCAGGTAGATAAAGGAAATAGGGGAAATCTCTACAAAAAGAAGTTGAATTTTCAAACAAAAAGTTAATTTTCAACTAAACAGTGGAATTTTCTACAAAAGTAACAGCATTTTTAAATGAAAAATATAATTTTTCCACGAAAAACAAACACACTTTTAAAAAGAAAGTTAAATTTAAAACCAAATTCATAATTTTCAACAAATCAAATAAGTTTTAAACAAACTTGTTCAACTTTCAACCAAGAAGTTCAATTTTGAACCAAAAAGAATAATAGATCAAAAAAATTCAACAAAGTAACTGTTTGGTTTTGGTTAGAATTCATCTTTATTGGTTAAAAGTTGAACTACCTAGTTGAAATGTGGATTTTCTTCAAAATTAATTTTGTTTTGGTTGAAGATTTATCACTGAAGTTCAAAGCTCATATTTTTGGGTTGAAAATTGAAGCGTTTTCTACAAAATTTCATCTTTTCTGCTTGAAAAAAAATGAAAAATTTGGTTGAAAAATTAACTTTTGGGGTTAAAAATCAAAATTTTCGGGTTGAAAATTCAACTGTTTTGTAGAAAATTAGCCAGAAATTGCTGAATAAGCTGCGATAAATAGGTTGGTCCACAAATCAGGCGGATTTCTTCTGACAGCGTCACGTAATCGTTTCTGAACTTCTTGGTAATTCTTAATGGTAAATACGTAGGTCCCTTTTCAGCTAAGGATTTATATTATAGAAGAGTAATGCTGCAATTAATTTAGTTGTCACTAAATAATAGATCCAATCTTTGGATTTTGCGAAAATATAAAAAATGAAGTTCTCCTTTAGAGTGTATAATAAGCTCGTATTCATGCAACGCCGTGATTCATCAAAAATTGCTGAATGAGCTGCGATGAACGGTAACTTCTTGGTATTACCAAACAGTAGATACCTATTATATACAACAGCACACACACTTAGTTTAGTTTAGTTGTAACCAAAACATTTATCAGGTCTATTTTTAGCAAAGTGTTTCAATGATGAAGAGTTATGTTGCAATTAATCTAATTCTCGCTATAAGTAATAGATCCAAGCTTCTTGATATTGAGCAAATATAATAATAGTAAGTTCTCCTTTAGTGTTTATATTAGGTTCGTATTAGTGCTTCACCAGAAATTTCTGAATAAGCTGCGATTCGACAACAGAAAACCTAGGTAATTTGTTTTAATTTTAACCAAAACATTTCCTAGGACCCTTTTTTAGCAAAGCTCTTCAATTATAGAAGAGTAATTCTGTAATTAATATATAATTCTCGCTATATATAATAGACCCAAGCTTTGAATGTTGCATAAATATAAAAAAGTAAGTTCTTATTTAGAGTGTCTATAATAGGCTCGTATTGGTACAATTCCATGTTACGCCAGAAATTGCTGAATAAGCTGCGATGGTGAATAATTCCTGGGTAATACTAAATGGTAAATACCTGTTTTTGTCTCCAACAAACCTCAGTAAGTTAGTTTAATTTTGACCAAAACATTTCTTAGATCCCCTTTTAGCAAAAGGTTTCAATGATAGAAGAGTAATGCTTTAATTAATCTAATTATCACTATAAAAAATAAATCGAAGCTTTAAATGTTTAGAAAATATAAAAAAGTAAGTTCTCATTTAAACTGTTTACAATAAGTTCGTATTGGTGCAATGCGGCGTTTCACCAGAAATTGCTGAATGAGCTGCAATCAATAAAACCTTATTGGTAAATACCTGTTTTTGACAACAGCAAATCTGGATCATTTAATTCATTTTAACCAAAACATTTCTCAGGTCCCTTTTTGGCAAACGGCTTCAATTAAAGAAGAGTAATGCTGCAATTAATCTAATTCTCACTGTAAATAATAGATCCAAGCTTTGAATGTTGAGAAAATGTAGGAAAAGATAGTAAGTTCTCCTTTATAGTGTTTATAATAGGTTCGTATTCGTGCAATGTACATCGTGTCTGTGATATTATGGCATTATGGCGCGATTCGTGTAACGTTATGATTATCTTGAAAGAGCCCAAGGACCATCTCTTCTCATCCTCTCGATGACCCTCGAGCACGTCGTGTAATAATTGTTCCTTCGTACGATCGTCTCGTCTCTGTGCATCCGTTTTGCTATTATCTCTCCCGATTAGTCTTATTTTTTTAATATTTATCATCGACATGCCAAAGACTTTGACTCGAGGCATAAACGAGACCTCTATTTGTCCACCTGCGTCCTATTTCCCCATTTTAGGAGGCCCATGGCAATTCAAGACAAGACTATTCAAGATTTAACACAATTCAAGACTCAAAACAATCCAAGGCTCAAGATAGTTCAAGGCTCAAGACAATCCCAGGCTCAAGATAATTCAAGACTCAAGCCAATTCAAGACTTAAGACAATTCAAGGCTCAAGACATTTCCGAACTCAAGACAATTCAAGACTCAAGACAATCCCAGGCTCAAGATAATTCAAGACTCAATATAATTCCAGACCCAAGATAAATCAAGACTCAAGACAATTCAGCGATCAATACAATTCAAGACTCAAGACAATTCCAAATTCAAGATAATTCAAGACTCAAGATAATTCAAGCATGCCCTATTTCAAATAAGGAATTCATTTCAAAGAGTATTTTCATTCAAATTAGGATATATTTAAAATAAATCATTAATTTTTTAGCGAAAAGTTGTTGTTGTTGTGTTGAATTTTCAAGCTAAAAACAACTTTTTTCTAAAAAGATTGAAGTTTTCTCACCGTCATTTTCAAGTACATAGAAAGTATCAATTTTCAATTAAAAATATGAATTTTCGAACAAAAATAGAATAGTTAAATTTTCAGTTTAAGAAATTAGTTTTTAACCAAAAATAATGGCACTTTCAAGAAAATAGTTAAATTTATAACCAAAATAGTTCAATTTTCGACCAAAAATTTAAATTTTCATCAATAAAGTCAATTTTTAATCAAATTGTGTAATTTTCTATGAAACTGTTAAATTTTCAAGCTGAAAACTACTTTTCTACAAACCAATTAAATTTTTTACCAAAAAAGAAATACTTTTCAACCAAATAGTATAATTTAATACTAGAAAATATACATTTTTCAATACAAATATTCAATGAACAAATCAATATTTAACCAAAAATGAAATATTTACTTTTTTAGTTTAAAGAATGAATTCTCAACCAAAACAAAAAATGAATTTGAAACAAAATATTAAAACTTTTAAGCAGAGTTGAATTTTTTACTAAAATGATTAGTCTTTAACAAAAAATTAGTTTCAAACAAAAAGATGATCTTTTAAATGAAAAGATTAATTTTCTTTTTAAAAAATACGACTTCTCAACAAAATACGTAAATTTTCAACCAAATACATACATTTTTAACTAAACAGTGAAATTTTTAACCGAAATAGTTACACAGAAAAAACAAAGAATGAAAGTTTATGCAGGAAATTTTTTAGAGCGATAATGTTTTGTTTATCCAACTTCGCGTCTTTAAAAAAACATGTGTTTATCATGGAAAAGCAAAAGAAAGTTTAACCGATATTTGTGTAAAGTTTATCCTGTGAAGTTAATTTTTTTTGCAAAGAATCTTTCGTCGGAAATCGATGTAAAGTTTACCTTTTGTTTTTTCTGCGTAAATTTTGAAGAATAAAGTCAATTTTTAACCAAATAATATAATCTTCTACCAAAATAGTCAAATTTTCAAATGAAAAAAATTTGATCGAAATAATGCATTTTTTAACAAATAGTGCATTTTTGAACCTCAAAACATGAATATTTAACCGAATGGTCGAATTTTTAAATAAGAAAGATTTAACTTCAACTGAAAAAGTATAAGATTAATTTTCTAGAAAAAAGACGAATTTTAAACAAAATAAATCAATTTTCGAACAAATAGTGCAAATTTCAACCAAGAGTTTTCAAATTATATGATGAATTTTGTACCAAAAAAGACGAATTTTTAACTATAAAAAATTGATTTTCAAACAAATATGGGAAAGTTAAATTTTTAGTTAAATTAAATTTTCTACCTGAGAAAAAAATTTGTTAACAAAGTAGTCCAATTTTTAACAGTAAGATTAATTTTCAACCAAAAAGAAGAACAATCAAGAAATAAGGTTATAGATATTTCAACCAAAAAATTTATTTTTAAATGAGAAACATTTGAGTTAACTAAAACAAGACGAATTTTTAATAAAAAAGTTGAATCTTCAGTCAAAAAAAGATTAATTTTTAACCAAAATTTTTCATTTTGATTCACACGAGATAAGCTTGGAACTAAAACAGATTAATTCTTAAATCAAACAAAAAAACTTTTACAAAAATATTTGAAATTTTAACACCAAAATATAAATTTTCAACAAAAGTAGATTTTCTACAAAAAATTAAATTTTAAACTAAATAGATAAATTTTTTACGAAATAGTCGAATTTGAAAGGCTAAATTTTTTTACACGAAAAACAATTGAGTTTTCTAATCAAAACTTGAATTTTCAGATAAATAATACAATGTTCGACAAAATAGTTAAAATTTAACCAAATTGTTGAATTTTCCCTGCATAAAGATGAATTTTCAGCTAAATAGACGAATTTTGCAGAAAATACATGAAATTTTCGAACAGATAGTTAAAATTATAACCAAAAAGTTAATTTTTCAAAACACTAAAATGAATCTGCACCCAAAAACATACATTTTTAACAAAGCAGTCGTACTGTTGAACATTAAAGACAAATTTTCGAACAAAAATTCGAATTTTGAACAAAAAAGTTCAATTTTGAACTCGCAAATATGAAAGTTTAACAGAAAAATTCACTTTTAACTAAATTGTGGTATTTCTAAGCCAAAAATATTGATTTTCTACAAAACAGTTGAATTTCCATATTTAAAAAAATTTAATTTTAAATAAAGGAAACAGTTAAATTCATTAACAAACAAAATAATTTTGAACCCCAGATTGTATTTTGATGCAAAAAAATTAAACTTCAACTTTAAAATAGTGGAATAATTGCCACAAAAATGTCAATTTTTAAAAACAAAAATTGATTCTCAAGGAGAAATGTAATAGTTGATATTTCATTCAAAATATATTTTATGGAAATTCACTGACATTTGCAGGTTTTTCTGAAAATACAACAAACATTACCCTTCATATCACGGCAAAAATGTCAACTCATACGAAATAAATATTAATTATAAATTAATAAATATTAATTCAAAAAATAAATATTCTTGTCTAGAACAAACTTTACTCTCCATTTCGCGGGTGAAGATGTTAACACGTCAAAAATAAATCCTGATATGTACAATAGATACTCGAAAATTAGTGAGATTCACACAGGCTTTACCCTCCATATCTCGGTCAAAGATGTTTAAACTTATGAAATAAATATTTTTATCTACTACAACTTTTACCGCCCGTCAACAATAAAAATTCCTATCTACAATATATTCAAAAAAATAATTAAGAGTCCTACAAGCTTTACCCTCCATTCCATGGTCAAAGATGTTTACACTTTAAAAATAAATATTCTTATCTAACATAACCTTGACCGTCCATCAACAATAAAAATTGATATCTACATTAGATACACAAAAATCATTAGGATTTCCATAGGATTTACATTTCATACCGTGGTCAAAGATGTTTAAACTTATAAAATAAATATCCTTATCTACTACAACCTTTAGCCTACATCAAAAATAAAAATTTATATCTACAATATACACAAAAAAATAATTAAGAGTCCCACAGGCTTTACCCTCCATACCATGGTCAAAGATGTTTACACTTTAAAAATAAATATTCTTATCTAACATAACCTTGACCGTCCATCAACAATAAAAATTGATATCTACATTAGATACACAAAAATCATTAGGATTTCCATAGGATTTACATTCCATACCGGGGTCAAAGATGTTTAAACTTATAAAATAAATATCCTTATCTACTACAACCTTTAGCCTACATCAAAAATAAAAATTTATATCTACAATATACACAAAAAAATAACTAAGAGTCCCACAGGCTTTACCCTCCATAACACGGTCAAAGATGTTTACGCTTCAAAAATAAATATTCTTCGCTTCAAAAAACTTTACCCTCTATCTCGGTGGTGAAGATGTTCACACATCAAAAATAAAAATTAATATCTACACTAGATACTCAAAAAATGGTAATATTCGTACCGGCTTTACCCTTCATACCACGGTCAAAGATGTTTACACTTTGAAAATAAATATTTTTATTTTCAAAAAACTTTAGTCTTTATCTCGGGGGTGAAAATGTTCACACATAAAACATAAAAATTGATATCTTTACTAGATACTCAAAAATTGATAATATTCGCACAGGATTTACCCTCCATATCACGGTAAGAGAAGTTTACAATAGAAAAAATATATATTCCTACCTGCAGCAAACTTTACCCTTCATCTTGCGATTGAATATGTTAAAACATCGATCATAAATTTGGATATATACACTAGATACTTGAAAATTGGTAAGATTAACACAAGCTTTATCCTTAAAAAATAAATCCTACTATCAGCAAAAAATTGTGAGCTTCATATCAAGGTCAAACAGGTTCAAACATCAAAAATAAAAAATTTCATCTACACTAAAAACTCAATAATTGGTAAGATTCGCACAGGCATTACCCTCCATATCGCGGTCAAAGATGATTACGAATCAAAAATCAATATAGACATTGAAGTATTATATAAAAATCAAGAAAAGTTGAAAATTTTCTTTATAAGATGTTAAAAATTCCTTTGACTTTTCAAGCCTAATTGAGCATGTTTTGGTTTAAGTAACGACAATTGAATATATATTATACTTTTTTTAAACAATAATTTCAAAACGTTCTTAAATATTTCAATTAATTTTTGACGGTCAATTTAAAAGAGTTTGAAAGATTGGAATAATTTCAGACGACTTTTAAATATTTAAAGAGTTTTCTAAGCATTCTAAAAGATTTAAAAAAAAAATGGATTTTTGGTAATAAAAATCAAGTTATTTAAAGTGCCTTTTATAAAAACTTCCTGAATTCTCCCTGATTTACAGAATTTCCCACGCCTGTGGCCACTGAATGAAAAAAGACACATTTATCGAGTTTTATTTTAAATTACGAAATTAAACTTGCAAGATAAGATTTTTTTAAAGAGAGGACTCTATAAGGATACATTCCATAATATTTTTCATAAATAGTCTTGTTCTATAAATAAATTCATTATTTCATTCCGTTGAGTCCCTTCGAGCGAATCGTTGCATTTTCATAAGAATTTATTCCAAATAGGGGAATAAATTCTTATATGTGGCATGGTCTGATGCGCCGAAAGAAAAGAAAACAAATCTCGTTTTTCGATGCGTCTGACCAAACGCAGCTTATTCTACTGCGTGGAATTCCTTTTGTGTGATTTCAAGATTTTTATTTTACAAATTAATAAATTCAAGAGTTTACAAACCTATCTTAAAAAGAGATTAATTTTTAAGCAAAAGAGACGAATTTGAAACCAAATATTTGAATCCTTAACGAAAAAATATTAATTTTCTAGAAGAGACGAATTTTCTACAAGACAGTTTAATTTTTTTTTACCGAAAATACGGATACCAAAAAATTACTTTTTTAAAAAAAAGGTTAAGTTTTAACTAACTAATTGCATTTTCAACATTTAAAAAAATTAGTTCAATCCTCAACCAAAAGATGAATTTTCAGCAAGAAGATTATTTTTCTACCAAACAGAAGAATATTTAACCAAAAAGATTAATTTTCAACCAAAAAAGATTAATTTTCAACCAAAAAAAGATGAATTTTCAACTAAGAAAATTAATTTTCTACCAAAAAGAAGAATTTTCAATCAAAAAGTTTAATTTTCAACCGAAAAAGAGATATGATCTACCAAGACGATTAATTTTCTACCAAGAAGAAGAATTTTGAACAAAATACAAAAAATTTCAACCAAAAAGTGTAATTTTCAATAAAAAAGAAAAAAATGAATTTTTAACAAAGAAATTCAATCAAGTTAAGAAAATAAAACAAAATTCGCTAAAAAGATTAATTTTCTACAAGAAAATATGAATTTTCAATATGATACATGAATTTTTAACAAAGGCCATTAATTTCTTACAAAAAAAGAATGATCAACGACAACAAAAAGAATTTTCAACCAAAAAAAAATGAATTTGAAACCCAAAAAGAAAGCAATTATCATTCTAATAGTTTTCATTTTCCCAAAAAAATCAGTTTTTAACCCAATCAATTTACAGCAAAATACAAGAATTTTCAATACACAAATTTAATTATCAACTGAAAAGTTTTTTGTTGAGAAAGTAGCTCCACTTTTAAACGGGTATATAAATTGTCAATCAAAATACGTGATTTTCCACCCAAAAAAAAATAATTTTTCATCAAAAAGACGAATTTTTAGCAAAGTATAAGAATTTTCAATTAAAAAATTGAATCTTCAACCAAAAAAATATTTTTGACCATGAAGTTCTACTTTTTACTGGGTACATAAATCATCAATTGAAATAGAAGAATTTTTAACCATTTCAATTAATTCTCTATGAAAAAGAAGAATTTTCAGTAAATTACAAAAATTTACAGCCGAAAAATTCAATTTTTGACAAACTAGTTCCACTTCCAACATTTTATATTTAACATACAAAATTAAAGAATTAATGTTATAAATTTTAAAATCAAACATGACGACTGAAAATCCCGAAAAATAAAATTCACGACAGTAAAACTCTTGAAATTATGAAACTACCTAATTTTCAAATTCACAAACAATAAAATTCATGACAAAAAAGTGCCAAATTTTAATATATCCGAACTATAAAATTCTCGATTTTAAACAATAAAAAAATTATTCTTCGATAAAGAATATTTATTCATTTTAAAAAATCAAATATTTTTACCTAAAGTCATTTTTTAAATGTTTAATCTTTTTTAAACATTGTTAAAATTTTTAATTTGTTTGGAAATTGTTATTCAGTTCGGAGAGAATTCAGAAGAAAGGAATTTTGTTTTCGTTTAAAAAAATTACTCTTCTTTAAATGATTTCTATTTTTAACTGTTGCTTTGAATTTAAATAAAATTTTATAATTTCGGAAGATTGAATTCAAATTTTAAAAATTTTTTAATGAATTTATCGATCAAATTACTTAATTATTATTTAACTACTAAGGATTCCAGTTGAAAACAGAAAAGTTTTTAAACAAAATTGAAATTTGTTAAGTTTTAAGCACTTCTATTTTAAAATGAACAATTTTTTTAAATTTCAATTTAATTAATAATTGAGACTTTCAGTTGGAAACTGTAGCAAATAAAAAGCTTTCAATTTGGAATTTAAGTATCATAATTTCATTTTTTAATTGCAGAATCTTCAACAATTCAAATTTGGGACAAAAAACTTCAAATTTTTAAATCTAAGAATTAGTTCATTGTAAGCGCTTTATATTATAAATTAGTTCTTCTAATTTAAAAAAAAATAACTTTGAAGTATTAAATTGAAGATTGTATAATTTTCAATTGAGCAGTATATAACATAAAAATATTCTTTTAGTTACTTACGTTTACACGATATTTTGAATAATAATTAATTTGGGATTGTTTTCGTCAACTTACCTGAAACAGAAAAAAACATTTCATTAATATTAATATTTATTTAGTTACTACAGAATTTATTACGCAATAAACATTCAACCAAAATTTCAGTAAAAAAATAATTGTCGACGAAATACTTAAATTTTCAACCAAACAGATGAATTTTCAACAAAGAAGATGAAATTTCTATGAATGAGCAATTTCTGGCAAAAAATATAATGGTTACATTTTTAGTTAGAAAAATAAATTCTCAACGAAAAACAGTCCAACTTTTAAAAAAGTTCAATTTTTAGTCAAATACATTTTTAAATAAAAACATAAATATTCAACTAATATAGATTACTTTTCCGTTAACCAAAAAAATGTTCAATAAAATGTAGTTACATTTCCATTAAATGAAATGAATTTTTACCCTAAAATTAGAATATTTAAAATTGCGGTAAATTAATGAATCTTCAAACAAAAACAAATTTTCAACTAGAGAAATACATTTTTAAAGATAAAAATAAAGTTTCAAAAGGTGAGATTACTTTTCTACTAAAAAAACAAAACAAATTCTCAACAAAAAGTTGAATTTTCTCATAAAGCAGATTAACTTTCAACTAAAAAAAAAACATTTTTTTAAAATATGAATCTTAAACTGAAATGATGAATCTGCAACCAGAAAAATAAATTTTGAAGCAAATAGTTGAATTTTCTATCCAAAGAAAGGATTTTCTACAAAAAGAGACCACATTTCAACAAGATAATGAATTTTCACATAAAAGATTAATTTTCAATCAAATAACATACATTTTCAACAAAATAGTTTACTTTTCAACCAAACGGATAAATATAAAACCAAGAAAAGTAAATTTCTATAAAAAAGGATCAATTTTCCACATAAAATGGAATAGTTAAATATTTAATTCAGGAAGTAGATTTTTAACTAAAATGATGAATCTTCAAAAAAAATTGTGTTTGACCAATTAATGGGATTTTAAACGCAACAGATTAATTTTCTATCAAAAAGTACAAATTTTATACAAAATACATACATTTCAATACAAACAATATTTTTTCAAAAAACACAAAATAAAAAAATAGAATAGTTACATCTTCAGTAAAAGAAATCATTTCCCACCAAAAAAATACATTTTAAATTGAATTCCTTCGAATTGTTTAATTATTTTTTATTGACAAATTATTTCAATTGAAAGTTGTAAATTTTTTGAATGGAATTAAAATTTGATACATTTCAAGCGCTTCTAAATTAAAATTATTCGTTTTTTAAAATTTCAATTTTAAACGTTTTCTATGTTATTAACTATTAAGACTTTTAATTTAAAATTGTACAACATAAAACGCTTTTGATTAAAAATGTAAGGATCAAAATTTCATTTTAAAATAATTACATTTTGAAAGATTCAAATTAAAAAAAAAACCGTTTTAATTTTATATTTTAAAAAATGTTCCAATTTGAAGACTGTGTATTTAAAACTGCAACTTCAAATAAAAAAAATTAATTTTCAAACATCCAATTCAAATTTCAAAATTGTAAAATTTTCAACTGAATTTCTTCATATTATTATTTAATTATTATTATTTAACTACGAAGGAATTAATTGAATATTTTATAATGATCAACTAAAATTGAAATTTGATCATATTCAATTGCATCTATTTAAAAATTATCCATTTATAAAATTTTAATTTTTAATTATTCAATTTTGAATGATTTCAATATAATTAACTATCAAGGCTTTCAACTAAAAACTCTACAACAACAAAAATCGCTTTTAAATTCAAATTTAAGAATCAAGATTTCAATTTTAAATTATAAAATTTTGAAAGAAGGATTGCCATTGAATATAATGCAATGTTTAATAAAATTGAAATTTGTTCAATTTTAAACGTTTTCTATATAAATCAATTAGCTGACAAGGCTTTAACTGGTAATTGAACAAATTTAAACAATTTAAACAAAAAAACTTCTAAATTTCTCAATTTTAAATTGTTCAACAGTTTCAATTTTAAACTTTTCAGTTTTTTATATTTGAATACAAAATTTTTGCTAGGATTTCAATTACGAAAATTCTTAAAAAATTAAATCCCTATTGTGCTTAAAGGATTTGTTCAAACTTTCATTTTTTAAATATATTAATAAGCAAAATTTATTAATTTAAATATTGGTTGATCCTTTGACCTAGTACTTTTTTCCCTATTTTTTAATTAAACATAAGATTAAATGTTTTACATCAATCAGCAAGTGAGCCGGATTCAATTTGTGGTCAGGTTCACATTGAGATTGTCAACTTCCTCATTTGTTTCCGCAAAACTGGATAATTTTATCTAATCAAACTTTTTGGCCTCAATTTAGCAAGTTCGGAAGCAAATTTTTCTTTATTTTTAAATGTTAATTTCGATATTTCAGAAGGAATGATGGAAAGTAATATAGAATTAAAATGTTTTACTTTATTCAATTTGCGATGACTATTAAGCCCATTTTTTCGAGAAAAAAAAACAATTTTAAGAAATTGTTGACAAATCTGTGAGGTTTTCTAAACAAAATGTTGTTTTAATAATTGTTGCACAAAATTTTAATCCGGATTTGTTGAATGAAATACGAAGAAAAATTACTTTAAGTAGTAAATTAGTCACTTTTTTTCGTACTCCATTGCATAATTCTGCACCAGATTTTTTTACAATTGCAAAAACACCATTCGATTCAGACAACTTTACAGATCAATGATGCCTTTATCAGAAGTTACCAAAGCTAAGGATTGACGACATATTTTATTATTTATTAATAATACGAATAAAAACGACATTTTCAATTTAAAAAATTGATTTTCATAATATAAAAACGAATTTTCGACGAGCTAAATGTTATATTGAATAAAAAAAGACGAATTTTTAACAAAATAGTTGAACCCACAGCCAAAAAGATGAATTTTCAAAAAAGAAGATTCATTTTCCATCCAAAAAGAAGTTTTAAAAAATACATTAATTTTTCACAAAACAATTGGATTTTCAAACCGGCATCAAATAGTTGGATTTTCTATCAAAATAGATAAATTTTCAATTAAAACGTAAAAAAGATAAGTTTCCAACCAAAAATGGAATAGTTAAGTTTTTAGCTTAAAAAATTAATTAAAAAAAAGTAGTCGAATACGAATACTGTGTATACGAAACATTTAAACATTTAAATTATTTGTAAATTTTACTTGATTAATTAACAAAATAGTCGCCAATATTTCTAAAGGCAATGATTTAAAATAAATTTGTTGATTACTCTGCTGGAAAATAAAAAACAAGAACATTTTCTTAAAAATGAAATTACTAAAATCATATACGTATTTAATCCATGTCAAAATTTATTTTACAAATTTTGAAAGATATTTTAATGCTGATTTTTAAATAATTCTTTAATAGTTGGTTTTTACGAGCTCTGTTCTATGAAGCTGTAGTTTATGTTTTTTTTCAAGTTTAGTGTGAAATGATACACTTGTCACAGAATACGTTATGTTCTTGAACTCTTTCTGTAATTATGTTACACAAATTAACTTTCTTGAGTATTTGTTTATAAAAAACGGTTTTTTAAGGAATATATTTCTTTTAAGCCTTCTTGTTCTATTATGTTGCACAATTTGACTGTTTTAAGTTGGTGTTTTTCTACAAATGTACTTTCAAATATTTAATAAACAGAAACAATAAGCCATTGACCCTGTTATCGTTTATAACGTTCGGTATTTTAAACGTTCTCAAAAGTTCGATTCTTGGTTAAGCCAACAATTTTTGATCTAGGCTCAATGATCGATTTTTTTTTAAATCTCACATTGCCTTCTTAAAAAATTTTTTTTATTTAAAAATATATAATTCTTCTTGACAGGGATATAATTATTTTAAAAAAGGACTTTACTCCGTTATTTTGTTCATTTACAAAAGTTTAAGAAAAATTAATTTCATCCAGTAAAAATGAGTTCTTTCCTAACAAATTTTTTTGTAGTGATGCGTTTACTCAAAAATAGATTTCTGCTGTGTAATTTTGTGTCTTTACAAAAGTATAAGAAAAATTAGTTCCTTATAATAAAATTAATTAATTAAATATTTCTGAAGAAACTTATTTTATAAACTCATTGACTGTTTTCAAAGACGGGTTCTTTAAGAAACATACTTCTTTTTAATCGATCTTTTCCAATAATTTCACATATACTTTTTGATAAAAAAATCATTTTTTAAATTAAAAAATATACATTTCTTCTTGGCCAGGATATAATTGCTAAAGACTATTTATCTATTGTGTAATTTTGTTTATTTACAAAAGTTTTAAAAAAGTTCCTTTCTTCTATGTAAAATGAATTTTGTCACGAACATTTTTTTATAATGATATAATTACTCAAAAATATAGTTCTCTTATGTGATTTTCTGCATTTATAAAAGTTTGAAAAAAATTACTTCACTATCATTAAAAATAAGTTATTTCAAATAAAAAGTTATATAATGGCATTCTGGTACATACAAAAATATGATTTTTGTTTTAAAAAATATTGAATTCTTCTTGGGCGTAATTATTCAAAACTAGACTTCCGTTCTGTAATCTTGTTAATTTCCAAAAGTGGAAAATCACTTTTTTCTAGTTAAAATTCATTCTTCCAGAGCAACAAAAATTTTAAGGGACTTAATTACTCAAAAATGTAACCTTTTCTGTAATCTTCAAGGTGGCTTCTGGACCAGGAAACCGGGAAGTGACACTGAATTTAATTTTTGACCGGGAATTAAAATTTTTTTTTTAAATCTGTCCAACTGTGACTTGAACCGTATTTTAATTAATTAGTTAAATTTTTCTCTTTTTCAACAATGATATACTTCAGTGGAGAATGCTTATTTAGAAAATCTTCCACGTTGGAAAATTTTTCATTTTAGATTTTAATGTTTAAGCGCACATTTTTATTTAAAAAATTTAAAAATGCAGTTAACAAGATTAAAACAATTAAAATTTAGAAGCGTTTGCAATAAAAAATATTTGATAAAAAAACATTTTTAGTTAATCAACTGTTAATCTAAATTAATATTGATTTTTAAAATAGAACTGTACCTTAAGATTTAACAAGTGAATAATAATTGATTTTACAAGACAATTCGGAATCAGTTCACGTTGAAACTTTATAAACTATTTTCAGTTTTTAAATAACTTCAAAATTAAATATTCATAATTAAAAGCTTTTATTAAATTTGAAATATTATTTTAGTCTAAAATATTCTATTTTTAAACCATTCAATTGAATACAAATAATTCTTAGATAAATTTCCAGCAAGTTGAAGATATATTTATAATTTTTGAGACAATTCAAAATTAATTTAAAATTTGAAATAATTGAAACAAAATGTCTAGGTGTACCAACAAAATACGGCTACTTATACCAAAATTACGGTGTAAATAGCCCACCGCCAAATTTAAAACAAAATATAAATTTTGACAAATTTCTAACAAAACATTCAGAAGCTTTTAAAGGTTTTTAAAAGGCTTCCGAAGAATAACAATTATTTCCTATGAGAATTGAAAATAATTTTTTTTGTTGAAAAGTTAATTTTAAGTAAATATTCATTTTATTTTATATCATTCGATTTAGAAAGATTTACAAAATTATTATAAATGAGTGTGGAAGATTTTATGAATGTTTTTTATTTGGTAGAATTAAAAAAAAATTAAACTTTTTAGGAATAATTCGAATCATTTAAAAAGATGTATAGAAGTTCTGAATCTTCTTAAAAATAATATCAAATTTTTAAAAATATAAAAGAACATGTAGATGTTTCAAGATTTTGAAACAAAATTTTAAAGCATTTTAAGGATTTTTAAACGATTTAAAATAAAAGTAATTTAACTTTTAATTTAAGAAGTGTTCAGTTTATAAGAAATGAAATCATTCAATTTTTAATGTTTATAACATAAAATTACTTTAAATTATATAATTTAAAAATTGTTTAAATTAAATTATTGATTCTTTAATGTAGAGCATTGCAAATGATAACTTGGATTTATATTTTTGAAACTGAATCTGAATCTTTGAACTCTACCATTTATATAAAATAAAAAAATTTTACTCGGCAGTTTAACTGCATATAATTAACAATTGTTCAGTAGAAAAGTGTTAATAACTTCTATTTTATACCTGAAAATTATTAAGCATTTGAAGCAGATTTCAATACGAGATCATTGAATTAAAAAACATTTAAATTTCAATTTAAACATTTTAAATCTCAAGACTGATTTTTAAACTTCATTGAACTTGAAAAATGTTTGCGAACCGGGAAAACCCCGGGAAATGAACGGGAATTTTTGTTCAAACAATCACCCTGAATCTTGTGCATTTGTGAAATTTTAAGAGAAATTACTTCCTTATAATTCAAAATAATTTATTTAAAATTAAAAGTTATACAATGGCATCCTAGTAAATACCAAAAGTATGATTGCCAGAAGGCTGTTTCAAGATAATGTTTAATATTTCTGAAAACACCGTTTCAAAATAAATTCGTTGAATGTTTTTAAAAACTATTTTTGTTTTGTAATTGTGTATATTTATAAAAGTTTATGAAAAATTACTTCCTTATAATTAAGAATAATTTATTTAAAATTAAAAGTTATACAATGGCATTTTGGTAAACACCAAAAGTATGGTTGCCAGAAGGATGTTTATGTTTTTTTAAAATTTACTTTCAAATTATCAGTTCGGTATGTCATTAAGGTCATTGTCGAATGTAGATCGAGAATCACGGCAATCGCTATACCCAAAGATGTGTTGACAATGTTTTGCTTAATAATTTGTTTTCCTTAATGTATTGCTAAACAGAGGGGTCAATAAAGTTATCATTTTCGTATGACGCGAACTGCGGCATTCGTATTTCCTGACTTGTTTTGACAATATTTTTTAAAATAATTGAGTAAATTTCTGTCATAAATCTCTGTTGCTTAGCGCAAATACTTATATGAATACACATTCTTTATTGCATATTTTATAATTAATTATTTAATATTTTTATTAAAAAATGTAATACTTCCCGAAATCGATGTTTAATTTTGGTTGACACTGCCGTCGAGGCCTGGCGGTTCTGTCGCCACCAGGGTACTTTTTTTTTGAAGGCCTGGCGACGCTAAGCCACTTTCTTATCGCACGGAAATTTTTTCTAGGTGTGGAACAGTTGTAGATAAACTATTGCATTCAACATGAAACACTTTAAATTTCTAAGATTGCAAGCCGAAATATATTGCATTTAAAAAAAAAGTTTATTTTTTAACAACAAGGATTTGCTACCCAAGGAGAATAATTTTCAACACAAATTAAAAAATAATTATAATAATTTACAACCCAACGGTTACATTAACAACGAACAGTAAACCATACGAGTTTTCCAAAAAATAGTATAAGATATAAAAAAAAATACTTTTCAATCAGTGAAGATACATTTTCGATAAAAAAGAATGAATTTTTAACAGCATAGTTGAATTTTCGAATAAAAATGATTACTTTAACAAAATAGTTTAATTTTCCCAAAATAATTAGATTTTAAACAAAATAGTACCATTTTTAAACAAAAGATACATTTTTGACCAAGAAGATTATTATTATATCAAAAAAGACGAATTTCCAGCTTATTCAATATGCAAGATAAAAGTTTTTTCCAAATGTGGAATTGTTAACTTTTCAAATAAAAAAAAATTAACCAAAACAATTAATTTATAACAAAGTTGTTAAATTTTCAACCGAAAAGATGATTTTTCAACCAAGAAGAATAATGTATATCCTAAAAAGACGAATTTTGAACCAAAAACATGAATTTTCAACAAAATTATTGAATTTTAAAGCCGAAAAGTAAATTATCTACAAAAAATGGAATTTTCAACCCAAAATTATAATCTTCCAACTAAAAAGTTCAATTTTCAACCCAATAATTTAATTTTGACCAAATAGTTTAATTCAGTCAAATAGAATAGTTAAATAGAAAGTAGTTACATTTTTAACCAGGCATAAATTTTCCACTAAAATGAAGAATTCTCAAACAATTTGAATTTTGAAACAAAAACATGAATTTTTAACGAAGATGTCTTATTTTCTACCAAAAAAGACGCGTTTTCAATAAAAAAAGTTCAATTTTCGATAAAAAAAAAAAAGAATTTTCAACTAAAGTGAAGAATTCTCAACCAAAAAAAAATTACTATAAAGTAGATTCATTTTTAATTAAATAATTGAATTTTCAACCAAAAAGATGAATTTTCAACCGAGAAGCTTAATTTTAACAAAATAGTCAAGTTTTCAATCAAAGAGGACTATTTTCAACCATGGTAATAAATGAACTCAAATAGACAACATTTTCACCAAACAGTTACATTTTTAACTGAAAAAGATAAATTTTTAACCAAAAATGGAATAGTTTAATTTTCAATGTCTTTTATGTTTAAAAAGTCATATCTTCAAAATTGAAGTATTTATTTGAGAAATCAACTACTTTGTAAAAAATTGACTTTTTTTAAATATTCAAAGTGTCGGTTTAAAAATTCAAATATTTGGCGAAAAATTGTTAACAATTCGTTCTTTGGGTAGAAAATGAATCTTCTTTTATGAAAATCATCTTTTTTCTTTTAAGTTAAAAACTCGTCTTTTTTGGTCCAATTTAACTGGATACAAATTCTTTTCTTATTGAAAATTAATTGTTTAGACTGAAAATGTAACTATTTAATTTTTGGTTGAAAACTGATTTCTTTTTTTTAATTCAATTGTTTGCTTGAAAATTTAACTTTTTTGGTAGAAAATTAATCTCATTTTTGAAGATTGATCTTATTGTCTCTGGATTCAACTATTTCGTTACAAGCTCATAGTTTTTGGTTGAATTTAACTGGAAGAAAATTCATTTTTTGTTGAAAAATAATTTTTTAAACTGCAAATGCAAGTATACCATTTTTGATAAAAAACTTTTTTTTTAGTTGAAAACTTATATTTTTCAGTTTAAAATACAACTATTTTCGTACAAAATTTCACTATTTTGTTAAAAATCAAACTATTTATTTAAAAAAACTAACTACTTGGCGTATGTTAAAAATTCTTCTTTTTGGTAGAAAATTAATCTTTTTTAAAAATTCCTTTTATTGGCTGTGGATTGAAATATTTTGTCAAAAAATCGTATTTTTGTATTCAATTTAAGTGGTAACAAAAAATTCGAAGTTTTTTTTAATTAATTTTTTAAACTGAAAATGTAACTATTCCATTTTTTGTTAAAAACTTATTTCTTTTTTTTCATTCAATTGTTTGCTTGAAAGTTTAACTTTTTTGGTAGAAAATTAAACTCATTTTTGAAGATTGATCTTATTAGCTCTGGATTCCACTATTTTGTTAATAAATCGAGTTTTTATTTAATTTAACTTTTATAAAATTAGATTTTTTTTAAATTGTAACTAGTCCATTTTTGTGTGAATGTTTTAAAAGGAATTTCTTTATTATGCAACTACCCTGTAGAAAATTCACTTTTTTGTACAAAATTCCGGTGAGACTTGAGTTTGGCGAGTTATAACTCACCGGATAAAAACCTGATTAGATTCTATCAGAGACTTCATTGATCCGTAAGGTTTTCTGAAAGCAATGGTGTTTTAACAATTTTTGTAAAGAAATGTGTTGCAGAGTTACGATGAGTTATGGTAAAGACTTCATTTTTCTGTACTTCCATTCCTTAAACTCCTCACTTTTCACTATAATCAGACACTAAATTTTAAATCTTCGTCTCTTCAATTATTTTTTAAACCAGGATTAAAAAGCAACGCTATTTTTCTTCCTATTTCATCGCATAACTCTGCAACGAATTTTTTAACAAAAATTGTAAAAACAACATTGGATTCAGAAAACCTAACAGATAAATAATATCTTCATGATTGTCCACTCTGATTTTTCTCTGATGAGTTACAACTCGCCAAAGTCAAGGTTCCCTGATTTAGGAATCCTCCTTGAGAAAATAATCGAAAAGACAAATATGTAAAATTTTATGACTAATTGAGGGAAAAAAATGAGGATTTTGAGGAACGGAAGGTGGAATGGATGGAAGGAACTAAATGGTGAAGAATGATGAATAAAGGAATGAATAAGAGTGTGTTTGATAGGATGAGTTTTTCCTGGGAGCTAGGAGAAGCTATTTTGAGCGCCCTCGACTTCTTCTCGTAGACTGGATCTTCTTTTACAAGAAGCGAGCGTTGCCAGGGCAGGAGTCTCGGCAATGGTGGTATGGTATGGGACGGCACATGGTATGGTATGCCATGAGCTGAGACGGGACGAGTTGCAGTTCAGGTTTTGCTGCAAGGGATCGTTAAGATAATCGCCGCTATCCTCCTCCTAACTAAGCCTTAGCAATACGGCCGTCGATCAGGCGTTCACTCGAACCTCCACAACCCTCCTTCACTCTCCTTCCTCCCGACATTACTCCCTAGATCTTCTTTTCTCAAACCTCTCCATCCTCCCCAACAACCTCCCTGTTTCCAGGGCCGCATCCTATCTTCAATCGCTCTCTATTACTCATTTTAATCAGCAAAACCCTCTTTTAAAAAGTCTTCGAGCTCATTTACTACAGCTTTTCCAGCTTTTCCAGATTTTCCAGCTTTTCCAGGTTAAAGCTTGGGACGAACATTGGGCTGAATTGGGGATTTACTAAGTAACTAAGGTTCACTATTGAAAATGTTTTGAAAATGTATTGTAATTTTTATAAGTGAAGTCGCCGTCCAACTTTCCAATACATGTATTAGAGCGTTTGTGAAACGAAGATTTTTCATAAGAAAATCACGGAATTAATGGAAGTCAAGTAATTCACAGAATTTAACTAATTCAAGGAGTTCATGAAATTTACGAAATTCACAGAATTGATGAAAATGAAGGAATTTATGAAGTTGATAGAAGTCACGGAATTGGCAGAATTCATAGAATTCAAGAAACTGACGAAATGTATGGAACTTACGGAATTGATGAAATTCACGAAATTGATGGAATTCAAAGAATTTATGAAAAGCACGGAATTCGCGGAATTCATGGAATTTACGGAATTCAAGTAATTCAAGGTATACGCTTAATTATTAGAATTCACGGAATGCACAAAATACGCTTAATTTAGGGAATTCAGGGAATTCGCGGAATTTACTGTAACCGCGGAATTCGCGGAACCCATAAATTCCGTAAATTCCGTGATTACCAAGAATTCCGTGTATTCCATGAATTCCGTTAATTCTTTGAATTTTCTCAAATTCCTTGACTTCCTAAAATCCGTGAATTCAATGAATTGCGTTAATTCCGTAAATTGCGGTGATTTCGTGAATTCCCTCATTTTCTTGAATGCTGTGAATTTCTTGAATTCATTGAATTTGTGAATTCTATGAATTCTGTGAATTTACTGAACTCTGTGAATTCCGTAAATTATTTGAATTCTGTAAATTCCATGATATCCATTAATTCCAGGCGTTCCGAGAACTCCATAAATTGGGGGAATTCCATAAATTCTTTGAATTCTGTGAATTCCATAAATTCCATGAAATTCCACAAATTCCGCTAATTCCATGAAATCCGTGAATTCCGGGTGTTATATAAATTCAGTGGATCCCTTGAATTCCGTAAATTTGGTGAATTTGGTAAGTTCTGGGATATCTACGAATTCCTTTAATCTCATGAACTCCTTGAATTCCATAAATACGCGCGCTGTATAATATACATTAACACAAGTTTTGGCTACAAAACTACAACAACACCTTTAAAAATGTTTGGAATTTTACAACACTTCTACAAGACTTCTACACTACAAGCGTAAGGTCAAATTGCAAACATGATATTGGAATGGGAAAATTGCAATACATGTATTGTAATTGTCCTAAACTTTGAAGTCACGTCCAGTATTGCAATACATGTATTATAGAGTTTATAGGCCGAAAATTTTTGACAAGGAAGTCACGGAATTAATGGAGTTCAAAGAATTCACAGAATACAGAAGTCATGGAATTCATAAAACTCACGAAATTCATGGAATTCACGGAATTCATAGAATTCTAGGACTTAAAGGAGTTCTCGAAAATGATGGAATTCGCGAAGTTTATGGTATTAAAGGAATGTGCGAAATTTATAGCTTTCATGAAATTCATGGAATTAATGGAATTTAAGAAATTTATAGAATTCAAAGAACTCCAGTTATTTCGTGAAATTATTGGAATTTAAGGAATTCACGGAATTTATAGAATTCACGAAATTAATGGATTTCGCGGAATTCACAAAATTCATGGAATTTATGGAATTGCGAAATTCGCTAAACTCATGGAATTTATGGAATTGCGAAATTCGCTAAATTCATGGAATTTTCGGAATTCACGAAATACGCTTAATTTATGTAATTCGCGGAATTCATGAAATTTAAAAAATTTACAGAATACATGGGATGCGCAGAATTCGCGAAATTCATGGAAATCAAGGGATTCGCGGAATTCAAGGATTTCACGGAATTCAAAGAATTTACGGAATTCAAGGAATTTACGGACTTTACAAAATAGACTTACTTTAGGGAATTCACGAAATCTATTAAATTCATGACATTCACGGAATTCAAGAAATTCGTGTAACGCCCGGAATACACAGAATTCATGCTATTCGTGGAATTCAAGAAATTAAAGGAATTCGCAGAATTTATGGAAATTAAGGAATTCACGAAATGGAGGAAATTTCGGAATTCATGGAGTTCATGAACGTCCCAGAATTCACTAAATTCATGAAATTTACGAAATTCATGAATATCACGGAATTCATGACGTTCACAGAATTCATGGAATTCACGGAAATGAAAGAAATGGTGGAATTCGTATACCGCCCGGAATTCACGATATTTAGGGAATTCAAAAAAGTCTCGGAATTTATGGAACTCAAGGAATTCGTGGGAGTCAATGGATTCCATACATTCCGTGAATTCCTAGATTTTATAGAATTTCATTAGTTCATTTAATTTCACGAATCCCTTGAATTTCGTAAATTCCGTGAAGTCCATTAATTCTGTGAATTTCTTTAATATTATGAATTCCTTGAGTTCCGTGAATTCTTTGCATTCCGTAAATTTTTTGAATACCGCGAATTCTTTGATTGCCGTGATTCTTTTGGATTCCGTGAATGCCGTAACTTCCATGAATTTCCTCATTTTCTTGAATTCCGTGAACTTTCTAATTTTCTTAAATTCCGTGAATTCCGTAAATTCCATGAATTCATTAAACTTGTTGAATTCCGTAAATTCGATTAATTCTGTGAATTTCTAGAATTTGGTGAATTCCGTATTATTATTACACCATTAAGCCATTTCCCTTTCAGGGTAGGCGTGACTCACTCGGCAGGGGAAAGGAGTAGTGTGTGGAAGGGATAGAGATTTTTCAGATTGATCCAGAATTCTCGTGCTATTTAAGTAAATAACACGTTCGTTCAGCAACATTGCTCCGACCCAGGTTGCTGATCAATCTCTCTAGCAATCACCCCAAGCGAAGAATCTCACGAAGTCGTTATGTAAGGCTCCCCACTTGGGTCCATTAATAGCCAAGGTCTTTGTTTCAGGCGTCATTCACTCTACTGACACTCTTTTTATTAACTATTTGCCGCCATACTATCCTGTCCTGGCATACTTCTCTAGCTTCTTTTATGTCCATGAATTTTTTCATGCAGGCTCTCGTGTTTCTGTGACTTCTTATGTCTCTTCTAAGTAGGGTCTCCTTCACACATTCTAACCATTCTTTCCGCGGTCTACCTCTGGGCACGTTGCCATTTATTTTACCTTGATACACTTGTTTCGTTAGACGTTCATTTGGCATTCTCTCAACATGTCCGAACCATCTTAACCGATTTCTTTCCCATGTGTCTACCAGCGTCTCTTCTGCAACACATTCTTTTAGAATTATCTCGTTACGTACTTTGTCCATTAGCGTTTTCCCGCTTATTATGCGCATGAATCTCATGTCAATTGCGTTAATTTTACTCTTATCTTTTTCTTGATAAGTCCATGTCTGGCTACCGTATAGTACAGTCGG
>NC_046657.1:71374418-71396524 GCF_010883055.1 Belonocnema kinseyi | reverse complement strand
CTACTCCTTGTTTACCATGTGATTCACAGTCTACTCCTGACCATATTTCAAATCCGCCTTTCAACACGCCGTTTTTTATGTCTTTGGTTTCGCATCCTTTTTCTTTGTTTCGGGCACACATAAAATATCTAGTTTCTTCACGTCCAGAGTTTCACGCAATTCTTTTACCTTGAGATCATTTACTCCCCTAGCATTCCAAACACTCAGTCTCCATTCGTCGCCTGAAACATGACCTTTAGATTTTCCGTGTGCATGCCTTTTGTCATTAAAAGTTCCAGTCCTTTCCGAGGCTATTTTGTAGTTTGTATTATTCATTGTTTAGATTATACGCCCAACTAACACCTTTATGCAATAAGTTTATTTTCTGAGACGAAATCATGTCAAAGTTAAGTATCAAATCGTCATATGGTGGAGATTGTAGTTCTAATGTCAGTCCCACCAAAAAGCTTCAGTTAATAAGGGAGGGTTGGGAAAGGGGGGGAAGTAGAACTGGAACCGAAAGAGTCGTCTTGGGTTTGTGTTTTTGTTTTCATGCTGAGAAGGTCACCAGCCTTCAGCAGCGTTGTGATATATGGAAGTTAGTATCTGGCCGTCTTCTCAGACCGTCACCGAAGACACATATATATATATATATACACATACACATATATATCTTTTCTTGTGTGTTTATTTTAGGCCTATATCTTTAAATTTACAATAAAAAGCGAGCCCCCCCGCCCCGCTCCCGGTTCAAAATCTCGGCGTTATTTTTAGTTTGTAGGTTTAAATTTTCTTTGTTTTCTTCCTTTTATCGTGAAATTATAATGAATTGCTATGAATTACTTATCTTTAAGTACGTTTCCGGATTTCCCAGTAACTGCATATCGAAGCGAAAATCTAGAATTTGGTCAATTCCGTAAATTCGGTGAATTTCTTGAATTTTGTGAATTGCCTAAATTCTTTAAATTCCATAAATTCCATGAAATCTTTGAATTTTGTGAATTCGCTGTATTCCGTCAATTCCGTGAAGTCCACGAATTGCGCTAATTCCATGAAATCAGTGAATTTCGGTCTGAGAAATGATTTACATTTTTTTTTAATTTTTATCTTCCACAGGTGTCGAGTTACTGGCTACTGGACACGTATTTTAAAATTCCAGTACACGAGAGGTACTATTTCAATGCCAGCATTTGGAAAACTAAAACATTTTGTCTATATTTTTATCTTGTATTGTTACTCATTTGTATCGACCTTAGGTCGAAAAAACAAATTATTGAATAAATAATAAAAAAAAAATAAATATTAGCTGTTTACTTTATAAACAAACGCATAGCTTGACTATTTACAGACTTGTTATTCGGCAGAAAGTATTTGTTTTTTATTCTTAACGCCTTCAAATCACATAAGTGGTGGTGTTTAGTTATAAATAATATTCATTCGATATTATTTGTATGTTTAGAAACAAATTTTATAAGCAAATGCATAGTTTGGCCATTCATAGACAAAAAAACTTTTCATTCTTATCACCTTACAATTATATTAGTAGTGATGCTTAGTGATGATTCTAAGTCTAAGACCAAGTTGTCTATGAATGGCAAACTATGCATTTATTTATAAAATAAACAAATAATATCGAACCAGTAGCCTTTACAAACAAACATCATTACTTATAGAATTTGAAGACGATCAGAAAGAAAAACGATTACTTTCTGTCTATAAATGGACAAACTATGCATTTGTTTATAAAATTTGTTTTTGAAATAAATGAATAATATCGAATGACAATCATTCATAACTAAACACCACCCCTTATATGATTTGAAGGCCTTAAGATTAGTCAAATTTGATGTATGAATAGAAAATATAATTTGATAATAATTATAATAATTTGTTATGTTGAAAATAATAATCTAGTTAATAGCTATTTACTTTTAAATTAATAAGTTATATTGGAATTTGGCCAATCTCGTTGGAGAGGTGTTTATTAATCACGTGCATTTATTGAAAATACTGGAATAAAAATTATTCTTAATTGAAATTTGTCTACAGATTTTCTGTCTACTGAAAGAAGGTTTTAATGTACAATTTTCAAAAATTATCAATTACTTTATAGCGGAAACTAACAAATGCCATATTTTCGGATTAAAAACTAAACTCTTTTTTTTATTCCTTTTTTTATTACATTTTTTGTTGTTAAAAATTCGTCCTTTTTCGTGGAATTTCACTGTCCTTTATTAAAATATTTCAATCATTTTTTTTAGATTCAACCTCTTGGTTAAAAGTTAACTTTTTCAATTAAAAACCTAATCTTCAATTGAATTAAGTTAGCATAAATCTGGGAAAGGGATAGGGTGAGACAGAATTTCCCACTTCACTTTTCTAGCTCATAAAATTACCATTTTAAGAACAAAATTTGATTTATCTGATTTGTTATTTTATTTTTTTTAATCTTTCTATCATTTTGTCATTTTTGTATTATTTCTTTTCAAAAATTATCAAAATAAAAACTTTAGATTATCTAATTCTAATACGTATGTTTCAGGATTCAGGCGGCGTCCCCTGAAAAATCCTGTGGTGTCGCGTCGCGAGCTCGTAATAAAATCGCTGTAATTATGGAAATAAAAATCAAATCGAATTGAGATTTTCAAAAAAGTTGGCCAATACATTGGCAGAAAATTCGTTCGCTTGAAGTTTGTCGTAGCTCAAACTTCCTCGCTCACTTTTTTAATGTGAAAGTCTAAAAACGTGGTTTTTCATTCGGATTAAAAAAAAAAGCATTAGAAATTAACTTTTGACCCTTTTTGGACACAGTAGCCTCCGCTAGAGTGTCACGAATAAAACTCAAAAAGAAATTGGTTATTTAGTTGATAAACGAATTACTTACGGCGAGTTGAATGTGAAAAAACATGGTTTTTTCAATTAAAAAAAGTAAGTTTTTATTTATTTACTGGAAAATTTGCAGCCCGAGAGAAAAACTGTAAATGGAGACTCAGGTTCATTTTTCAAGAGCTATCTTACTATATTTTTGGATTTTTCAAATTTTGAATTTAACTTTTGATGCCTGACGTCACACCCTGGACAATCCTTTTACTCGTTCTCGAGCGCCTGTCGCCTTCTTGTCCAGAACTCCTCAATTTGAATTGAAACCATTATTCTCGAAAACCAAAACTTACTCAAACAGATACATTTTGAACAAAAAAGAATTTTTAAACAAAAAATTATATTTTTCACGAAATAGTTCAATTTTTAAACAAAGAAATTAAGTTTCAAATAAAATAATGAATCTTCAGCCCAAAAAATTGAATTTTAACCAAATAGTTTAATTTTTAAACCAAAAGATGAATTTTCTAGGAAATAGTTGAATTTACAACCAAATAGACGAATTATAACCAAGAACATTAAAAGTCTATCAAAAATGATACATTTTCGACAAAAAATATAATACTTAAATTTTCAGTAAAATAAAAATAATTTTCAATAAAAAAAGATAATTTTCAATTGAAGAAAAAAATCTTATTCGAAGAAATGAATTTTCAACCAAAAATGGAATAGTTAATATTTTATTTTTAAAATTTATTCAAAACAACATATTTTCAACTAACAGTCAAATGTTGAAAAAAGTGTTTTCAATTAAAATGATGAATCATCACCCAAACAAATTCATTTGTAACCAAGAGTTTCCACTTTTAACCAAGCAGTTGAACTTTGAACCAAAAAAGGTTTTATCTTTACAGTGTATATATGGATTTGAAACTTTTTTAATTAATTTTTTTTAAAACTAAGTGACACATCGAAATCCTAAAACACCTTTAGAATCGTTTCCAAAGTATGTAGGTGTGGATACTTTGTTTCTTTGTTGAAACAATTGATAAAACAATTACATAATTTTTTATATTCCTGAAATTGTTATAAAAAAACTGAAATTCAGATCGAAAAAAAACCACACCATTGCATTAATCTTGAAAATATCTAGATGTAGTTTTTTTAAAACTATTTGTTGAATATAACTATAACTTTTTCCCTAAATTTTTTTTCCATAATATATTTTTTTTCCATAAATATATTTATAGGACACATAAGTTCGAAAAAAGTGGTAATTAAAATATTATACCCACATCCTAATTAATTTGAAAACAATGAAAAAGTGAATTATTTATAACCCAAAAAGGGACTACAAGTGACTAATGGTTTAAAAAAAAATTTTTTTTAAGTAATACAATGAAATTCCATCCACTTTGCTCGAATTCCAGGTGAATTTAAGCGAATTAAAAATCAATTCATAAGAGTTTGAAACAATTCAAAATAAATTCGAGAGAACCTCATTTTTAACTCATTAACACAAATGAAATATCGTTGGAATCTCCAAGAAACGCAGATTTCAAATCTAATATCATTAAATTACTAATTGTCAAGTTAAAAAAATTTCATGTTTCTTATTTTATTCCTCATTAGTATAAAGGACCCTCCCCCAACCCCGCTGGCAAGGGTCCGCGAAAGCGACTCGCGATCACTCACTTACGTGAGGGGAAGTTGAACAGTGCGGCGCTTTTCATTTGATCACCATCTACCTGCTTGACTTACTCTCTCCACTCAACTTCCCCTCACATCGCTGAGCGAGCGCGAGACGCTGTGCTTAACCAATGCTGGCGGCGCGTCCTTTCTCCAACGATATGCCACTGGCAATTAAAATATTAAACTTAGAATAAGTTCCATACGACTCCTGCTGGCAAGAATCGGCCACAGCAACTCGCGCTCACTCAGCGACATGAGAAGTTGAATGAAGAGGGTAAGGCAAGCAGGTACACGGCGATGAAATAAATACGGAAATTTATGTCTCATAAATAAAATTGTAGAAATGTGCTTTATTATATAATAGCTCTAAAATTTAAATTATTTGAAGTACATTTGAATTTGTTATAAATTAATAATTTAAACATTGTTAATAATGCTTTTTAAAACTCAACCTATGCAATTGAAATATTAAAATGTATGATAGCGAAAAGTTGAATATTTAGCGTCCAACCTAAAAATTCCGTGCTCTAGAATTGTAAACATTCAAAATTAAAGAAATATTTCAATTACTCAGCTGTCCATTTCAGTTATTTGAACTCAAATTTATTTTAATTTTAAACAATACAATTATAAATTTTTTAATTCAAAATCGTTGAATTTTTGACACTTATTTCAGAACTATTATTCATTCTGCAAATTTTCAAATACAATATTTTTCAAATTACAATAATTTATTTGTCTAAATCTTTAATAACAAATGTCGCATAATTCAATATTTTTTAATATTGTGCTGAAAATTAAAAAAATAATAATATGAAACAGGAGTGCTGTAATATGATGCTTTACTAAGAATTTTTTTTTAATGTAATAGCGACAATGTCCTACAATTTTTAATATTTGAATTGAAAATTGCAACATTTTGAAATACTTTTAACACATAATCTTTTAGAAACAGAATACGCCCATATTTCAGATATCAATTTAAAAATTTCAAATTTATTAATTTATTTTAAACAAAAAGATGTTTTTTTTTGCTATAAAAGATCACTTTTGAACAAAATACTTGAATTTTCTAAAAATAATTGCATTTTTAACATAATATTTGAACTTTCAACCTAAACAGTCAAATTCCCAACAAAAAAATGTCATAGTTTATATTTCAATCAAAACAGATTAAATTTATACTAAAAAGAATTTTAAAATCAAAAAGAAGAATTTTCAACAAATAAAGATTTTTCACTCAAGAAATAAATTACATAAATTACATTTTCAGTTAAAAAATTAATTTTAAACCAAAAAGAAGGCTTTTCAACTAAGCAGATAATTAAGAAATTTCATAAGAATAGTTTCGAAATACATATCTTTTATATCTAGTAGAAATTTGCATTGATATTTCTTAACTCATTCAAAATTTTGTTTTTTTCCTTTTTTTTAAATTTGCAAAATGTTGAAAAGCATATAACTTTTTAAAATTTAATCGAATTTAAAAATTTCATTCGGATAATTTGCAAGTTTTTTTTACGTGTACCAGAAAATTTGACAAAAATTTCTAAAACTCATAAAAAAATTGTATTCAAATTTTCAAAAAGCTTCAGCTTTGTGAATTTTTGTCTAATTGAAAAATTGAACTGAGACAGTTTCTAAATATATTTGGTATCTAGTGACGAATTTACTTTTCCTAATCTATCAGAAAAATCGTTTTTTTCTGTTTTTCTTAACATTTTCAAAATTTTCAAAAGTATATAACTTTTCTAATTTTCATAAAAATGGAAAATTTTACTGCGATAATTTGCAAGTCTTCTACCCATCTATAAGAAACTTCGACAAAAATTTCTCAAATTTTAGGAACCTTAAAAATTGTATCAAAGGCTGAATCGATTGAACAAATCCTTCAAAAGTTAGCGTGGCTAGAACATTGTGGTAACCATACAGACAGACAGACAGACGTACAGGCAGAAAAACAGAGAGACATACAGATAGACTAGCATTCAGACATACAAGCAAACATACAGGCAGACATACAGGCAGTCATACATACAAACAGACATACATACAGACAGACAGACAGACACTGATAAAATTTTATGATTTTCCGATTCTGTAAGTGCCAAAACGTAAAGATCCGTTATAAACCAGAGATCGAAAATTGGAACAATTACATTACACTCTTATGAATGAAAATGTAAAAATGAAATTTCTGCTAGAACAGATACATTTTTTAATCAAAAAGATAATTTTAAAAAAAATAGTTAAAAACATAAGTACCTACGAAAGAAAAGGAATTTCCAATCAAAAAGAAGAATTTTTAAACATAAAGGATGATTTTTTAACAAAATTGTTGAATTCTCTACGAAATAGTTTCATTTTTATCTTAAAAAGATCAAATATCTTTTAATATAGAAACATTTTTATTTAAAACAAAAAACAAACTTTCAAAAAAATAGTTGAATTTTCATCTAAAAAAATTCAATTTGCCTTTGAAGATCAGAATAAGAATTTTTTAACAAAAAGTAGGGTGAGTGATCCAGTGAATGAACACTTAAGGAAATCACTGATTACGACTAGTCCATTTCACGTTATAATAATTGATTATTCTTACAAAACTTTTGAAAATAGATTCTTAAAAGTTCAAATTTCATAATCCGATAAACAAATTTTTTTACCAAAAAGCTTTATAAAAAATCATTAAAATGTACAAAATTAACGAAAATACCAGTGAATGAACACCGTGAGCCAATGAATGAACAGTAGAGCACCAGCGAATGAACACTATCATCACTACAAATTAGAATCAGGATTTAGGTACAAAATTACATGGGTACATTACAATATTTAAAACATTTCTATCGGTTCTTTTAACCTTACAAAAAATGCAACTATTTGTTTAAAAATAGATAACTCTTGTTGTTTAGTCTTAACACCTAAAATTATTTATTTTATATTGTTGTCTATTTAAATCATTTAAACTCTTCTTTGTGTGAAACTATATTACTCTTTTAATCTTCTCTTCTAGAATTTTGGCACGTTTCGACACTTTCTAGTTTTCTTTTGTAGACCCTGGTCAATGTAGTATTTTTCGCCTCTTTTCATTTACAGATGCAAGAATGGCCTTGCAATGGCAATTTAGCACTACGCTTTCGAATCCTCGAAAATACCGCAATAAAATTATGTAGCCCTTTTACTTTGCCAACAACTTAATCTTAGGAAATTTACTTTGTACGCACAGCTGTTGAACAAATAGTTAGAATATGGAAGGACCCATTACAAGGGCCTCACCCCCAGTTCCCACTACTCGATTTCCATGATTTTCTTAACACGCCTGCGCCTCCTACCTTGCCCTTCCTCGACCAATCAAGACCCTCAACGGCATCAGTTCTCCCAACTTACCAAATTTTCCCATTTTCGCACCCTGTCTTTTGCTTCCTCAAAAATAGTAATTCATTACTTGTCGTCGGTCGTCTCGTACCAATCTTTGTTAAAACCTTCGCTTGTCCGTCACTTTGTACAAACTTCGATAAGAACATACAGTCCACCTAACCTTTCCTAGTATGTATATATGTACATTTCTTTTAAAATATATGTATTAAACATACAAGCCTTCGTTCGTGTTTTATTCACCAAAATTTTAGCAATTCGATAAATTAAAGTGAGCAAAAACACTTGTCTAGTGACTACAATAGAAAACTGCAATTTTTGTACACATAAAATTTATAATCCAGCACCTTACTATGTTGTTTTAGGTTAAATTAGCAAATACAATTATAAATCACAGTGTTGTGAAAATGGAAATTCTGTTAACATTTATAAATATATATTGTCTAGTACGCAGTAGTACCTAGCGCGAATTAATGTTTTTTATAGTTAAAAAACGTTTTCTAAATGCAAAAAAAGCATTAAATTTCTAACCTCAAAGTTGCCTTACCTTTAATTTAGTTCGTGCGTACTTTTTTGATGTTCTAACCAAAAAAATATACATTTAAACTATAACTATTTATAGTTTATATTTATAGCTTCGATATTTATAGTCACATTAATTGAAACAAACTTATTTATATGTAAAGAAACAACAGCCAGATCTCCGTGACCTGCTGTTCATTTACTGGACCTGCGGGGTGACAGTTTTGCTCCAATAAATGAACACAGCGTTCGTTCACTGGAACACGGGCAACTTAAAGGTCCAGTAGGTGAACACTCATTTATTAATAAAAAAAACGTACTTTTTGTGAAAAAACCCTGTGGGAAATTGAATAATAATATCTTACAACTATAACAGCACAACTTTGATGCAGAAAAGGTAAAGAATTTTTTTGTAAAATCAGTGTAAACAAGGAGTTACTTAGACAAGTACGTTATAGTGGTCGATGACTTTCTCACCATAACTCACCATAATCGATTATGCTTCACATTCAAGAAATTAAAAAAATTATTGACAAGAATTTACTGCAATGAATTGTATATTAAACTCTTCAAAATTGCTCCAAGATTTCAAATATATAGAAACTCATAAAGACATTAACTTGTAAAGGTTATATTTATATATTTTTCGCATTAATGTTCATTCACTGGTGACTGTTCAGCCACTGGATCACTCACCCTAAGTTTCTATAAAAAATTGGATATTCAATAAAAAAATGATGTGTTTAAATAAAAAAGGATGAATTTTTAAAATAATAGTTGAATTCTTTACCAAATAATTTCATTTTTAACCAAGATGAAATTCTCACTGAAACAGCAGATGTATTTTTATTAAAAAACGATATTTTTTTTAAAGTTGACTATTCATTAAAAAATGTTGAATTTTCAAAAATGCATTTTTATCCAAGAAAGATGTCGTTTCTGCTCAAGCAGGTGAATTTTTAAATCAAAAATAAAAACTTTCAAAAAATTTTGAATTTTCAATCGAACAGTTCCATTTTTATATAATAAACATGAAATTTCTTCCAAAACAGATTTATTAAAGAAAAACTTCTAAAAAATAGTTAAACTTCCACCCGAACAAAATTCCAGTTCACTTTCCAACAACAAAAATAAGTATTGTAAACAATAAGTTAATTTTCTTCTAAATATTCAAATTTTTAACCAAAAAGTATGACTTTTTAACGAAATTGTTATTTTCAACTCAGCAGTTGCAAATTTATTAAGTTAATATCTCAACAAATAATTAATTTATTAAAGTAATTATTATGAGTTTATTATTTTTTATTATTATTTATTTAAATTATTATTTGAATTATTTTATTTATTTTAATTATATTTAAATTATTATTTATTATTATTTATTATTATGAGTAACATATTATTGATATTAATATTATTCTGAAAACTAAAGATATTAAATTTAAAGAATTATTTATTATAATAACATTTTATAGATAAAAAAATCATTAGAACCAATGCTTAGTTAAATGATTAATTTTAACCTGTAATGCAAGATAAAAATTTTTTAAAGGAATACTTAAATTTATATGCTTTCAAAAATTGTTAGCTGAAAATTAATGAATTTTACAACTTAATAGTTTAACTACTTTGTTAAAGATTCATGTTTTTTGGAAATTAAACATTTTAGTTGAAAATTATCTCTGGTTAAAAAATCGTTTTTTTATATTTTAAATTAATATTTTTAACTAAAAGAATTGTTTTTTGACTGAAGCTTTATCATTTAAGTCGGATATTTATCTATTTGGTTGAAAATTGAATTATTTTGTTGAAAATTAATGTTTCAATCTGAAAATTCAACTATTTCATTCTTGATTGAAATTTCATCTTCTTGGGTATAACATTCTACTAGTTGTTTGAGTAAAAATTAATTTATTCTGTTGAAAATTAGTTATATTTGGTTTGTTGAAATCTATTTTTTTTTTAACTGAAAATTCAACTGCTCCATTTTTGATTGAAAAATGTCTTCTTTTTAGTTGTCAATTTAACTATTTATTATAAAACTCGCTTCTTTGTAGAAAATTAATCTTTTTGGTTGGAAATTCCACATTTAAATTTCCCTGAGACAAATTTGCTGCAAACTTCATCAATTGAATTAATAACAGAAAAATTTTCTAGAAATTTTAATAGTGGAATTTTTAACAGTCATGTTTTTAAAAAAATTCAACAGTACAATTATTGTCAACAGAAAAATGTTGTACAAAATTAACTGCTACATTTTGAATTACACTACGGAAAACTCCATAATGCTAGCTAGTGTCCAAAGATAAACTAAAATCTGCGACAATTTATTATAATTTTAATCTTTTGATTGTAAGTGACACATCGTTGGAATCGCAAAAAACGTAGCTTGCTTCCGAATATAATATTTTTAACTTGAAGATCGCAAAATTAAAAGAAAAATTATGTTTCGTATTTTATTCCCCATTAGAATAAAGCCCCCCCCCCCCCCTCGAAAGACTCGACACAGCGCTCGGGCACACTCAGCGACTTGAGGGGAAGTCGAGTGGAGATAGTAAGACGAGCAGGTAGACGGTGATCAAATTAAGACTGTCTCAAAATTATAAGTGTTTTCTAGGCTATTTACAAGCTCATCGCAATTCAACTGGAATAATTGGAAAAGTCCCTATTATCAGAAATGTTAAACGGTTATAGAGCAATAAATCGACAGCTCCCATCCTGCCTAAATGCTCGAACAAATATTATGGTCACTACCCCTCAGCGCGACAGTTTATTTACTACTCTAATCACTTGAACTGAGGTGTTCCTTTATACTGAGCGTGGGTCAAAATCACGTGTCTTCTTTACTTTCCAAGGCCTTAGAAAATTTTAATTATTTTTTCTTTAAAATTTCCGAACAGAAGACAATTCCGCCCCAGCTACCTGGGAACGGTTCCCCCACCACGAGACTTAACCACTATCATGCGAAATATAACTTTTTATAAATTTAGAACTTGGTCATTTATAAATATATTATTCTAAATCAGCAAATTATAACCATTCCAACGATATGTTATTTCACTTGAAAAGTTAAAAATTTAAGAATAAATGTTCAAGTTCGTGTGAAATTTTATGGACAATTTTTCAGTATATTTGGCTCAAATTCATTCTAGTAGTTTTTCTGTATTGATGCAATATTTCAATCAACTTGGGAAATTCAGGAAGCTAAAAATTGGTCAGATTTTTGAAAAACTTATTAACCAAAATGATAAATTTGGTTTATTTCTTAAAACTTAAACAATCTCATTTCTCAAAATTATATCCTTAAATAATTTGGCACTTCCAGTCCAAAAGTGTAAATAGTTTTATTCCTAGCTTAACTATTTTAACACATAAAAAGCAGAATGTAAAGGGTTTTGATGGATACAAACTCAAAAGGGTTATTTTTCAAATCTAACTTTAGAAATTTTGAACAATGATCAAAACAGAAAATTTAACTTGCTTAAGCGTGGAAAAAGATTTAAAAACTAAATGCGGCAAATTTTAAAAACAAGTATTATTTCTTTATGAAATAAATTTCTAACCAAGAAAGATTTTTTAGTCAATAAAGAAAAACAATCTCAGCCTAAATGTTGAAATTTCAATCCAAAAAGACGAATTTCCTGCAAAACAGTTTAATTTTCAACCCAAATATATGGATTTTGACCAAAAGAGTTTGATTTTTAATACAAAAATATTAACTTTAAACCAAAATGCTTAAATTTTCAACTAAAAAAGATAAATTTGCAAACAAAAATGGAATAGTTACATTTGCAGTTCAAAAATTTATTATTAACTAAATAAAAACGTTTTTTCAACAGAATAGTAAATTTTTAAATAAAAAAAAAATGAGTTCTTAAATGCCAAAATGTATTTTTAACAAAACAAAAATTTTTTAACCAAACAGTTTACATTCTTACCAAAAAGATTAATTTTTCACATAAAAACATTAATTTTCAACAAAATGCATGAATTTTCACTAAAATATTTAATATTAAGGAATTTTTGTCAATTATTAATTTAGAAAAAATTAGAGTAAGCTGAAGATATATTTAAAAGTTCTCAAAAGATGCCAAAATAGTTTGAAACTTGAAAAGATTTCAAAACTTTTAAAACAAAACGTAGATTTTTGAAGATTTTTAACACAAAATTTAGAAGCTTTTTAATCATTTTTTTTAATTTTCCACGATTTTAACAAATCTGTAGGAAAAATTCGACTGATCCAAAAGTAGTATATCATAAACAAAAGTGGAAGAAAAAGGTCATTCTACTCGATCCTGAAGCTGCAGTCTTATTAAAAGAATGAAAGTAATGAGAAACTTAAACTGAAAAGAAAAAATTAAATTGAAAAAAACAACTTTTTCGTTGACAAATACCCAAACGATGCATGTGTTTATTAAATTTGTTCAAAACTTTATAGAATTTATCAACTAAGTATGATTGGTAATGAAATTTTCATTAAGTTTCCAATTAAAAAGACTGACATCGAAAAAAAATCATTTTTATATCGACAGATGCCCGAACAATGCATTTGTTTATGAAATTTGTTTTAGAAAAATATATAAAATGTATTAACCAATAATGAATTTTGATGAAATCATCATGAAGTTCCCAATTAAAAAGACTGAAATCAAAAACAATAATTTCATCCGCTGATGCCCCAATAATGCATTTCTTTATTAAATTTGTTTAAAAAACTCATAATATTAATAGAAAAAACTATGAATTTTGCTAAACTTATCATAAAGCTCCTAATTAACAAAGTTGACATTAAAAAAAAACACAATTTTTCTGTCGATAAATGCCTGATTAATGCATCGTTTTATTAAATTTGTTTTAAAAAATCATAAAATTATTCAAAAAATGGTGAATTCTGCTGAACTTATCATGAACTTCCTAATTAAAAAGTTAACATAGAATAAAAACGAATTTTTCTGTAGACAAATGCCTGATTAATGCCTTTATTAATTCATTAAATTTGTTTAAAGAAATCAGAAAATTTATCAACTTATTATGAATGTTGCCAAAATTGTCATAAAGTTCCCAATTTAAAAAAAAAAACTAACATCGAAAAAACGAATTTTTCTAGCGAAAAATGCCTGATTTCTGCATTTGTTCAGGAAATTTGTTTATAATATAAAAAATTATAATCTTAAGAAGAACATTTTTTTAATATATTATTTCCATTCAAATTTCTTGCAATATAACTTGAAAAGACGTATAATTATGGAAAATCTAAGAAAACATTTTTTCAACAAATAATTTGTTTAAACAAATTTTTTTGTAATATTGGAACATCTTTAACTATGCAAATTAGGCGATTAAAATAATGTCCCTGTAATTAACGAGCACCGGGAACGTCAAATAGAAAAAATGGCCATTTTTTTCATCATATTTGTTTATTTATAAAAAAATTGAAACCCTAATTGAAAAATATGGCTCGGCAGCTCTCTTAAAAATCTAATCAGCTTTTTTTAAAAATTTTGTCCTCAAATCGGTCAATATTTTTGGGCTGTACGTTATTTTGAACTAAAAGGCATGTTCTCCCACTGTGCGCCGTGTACCTGCTTGCCTTACTCTCTCTACTTAATTTCCCCTCACGTCGCATCGCTGAGCCATTGCGAGACGTTGTTTCCGACCCTTGCCAGCGAATGGCTCCTTTGTACTAATGTGGAATAAAATACAAAGCAATTAATTTCGTTTCTTGACGATTCCGACGAAATTGAACTGCTATAGTCGTAAATTGTCCATATCACCAGAAATTTGAAATTCGCATATAGCAATAAATACGATATTGGTTTCAGAAAAATTAAGAGAGATTTACGATTTTGGGTCTTACACTTTAAGACTTACTCATGGTTTAGGCCTTATCATATTTTGCATTTCATCATATTTTGGGACTTATTTTGTACCTTATATTTTTACTTTCCGGTTTTAGGCATCATATTTTGAGACTTTCGACTAGGAACTTATGGTTTTGGGCCTTTTGACTCACGATTTTTGTTAGTTTAAAGTATTGTGGGGTGAGACTTACAAGTTCTAGGCATCTTGTTTTTAGACTTACGGTTTCGTACTCAAGGTTATAGGTTTTATGACTTTGGAACTTATCATTAGGCACGTGTTGGGTCTTACGGTTTTGGGCTTCATATTTGGAGTTTTACGAGTTGGAACTCATGGTTTGGGCCTTATCATATTTTGTGACTTATTTGGCACCTCATATTTTTGGCCTTGTAGTTTTGGACCTTTTTTCTCACGATTTTGGTTAGTCTTATGCATTGCGGATTGGGACTGACGTTTCTAGGCCTCATATTTGCAAACTTCCGACTTGGAACTTTTGGTTAGAGGTATTTATGGATTGGGACTTGTAATTTTTACATTCTCATCCCTGAGAATGTAATGTAATCATCCAAATTTTCGATCTCTGGTTTTTAACGGATCTTTAGGTTTTGGCATTCACAGAATCCGAAAATTATAAACTTTCATCGGTGTCTGTCTATGTGTATGGTTACCTGAATGTTGTAGCCACGCTAACTTTTGAAGGATCTGTCGAATCGAGTCCGCATTTGATAAACTTCTGAAGATACCGAAAATGAAGGCTAAGTTCGTTAATCAGATATTTCGAACCAAAATTAAAAAATTGGGAGCATTTTCAAAATTTTGAAATTTTTTTTGTTGAAATTTTAAAAATGTTGGGCGAAGTTTCTTATAGGTGGGTGAAAGACTTGCAAATTGTCTAAATAAAATTTTCTATTTTGATGAAAATTTGAAAAGTTATATTAAATTTATATACTATTATTATATTTTATAGTTAAATTTTGAAAATCGTCAAAAAATAGACAAACTAATTTTTTTCATAGATCCAAAAATTTCATTCAAAATTTTCAATAGATACTAAATATATTTCAAAATTATTCTAGTCGAATTTTTTGATTAGCCCAAAATTAAAAAAATTAGAGTCTGTATAACCTAACTGTTAAGCGCGAAGCGCGATTACGGCAATGAGAATGTAATCGTCAAGGCCGTAGGTGCTTTGAGAACCTTCTTTAATGACAAATTAAAAAAAAGTGTTCAGCTTCACTTAAGAAAAGGGAAAATGATTAAACAACCACAGCAGGGCCCTATTAGGATCAGGACAAATAAAATGTGAACATTATTTTGCAATATCAGAATAAACAGTACCAGACCAAGGTACACACAAAAAAATTGTAATAGACATTTGATATAATAGTTTTTAACATAGAATGTAGAAAATTTCGCATTGTGGTCTGTGCACAAATGTGGAGGGTAATGCAAAGACCGAGCGCGGAGCGAGAGGTACATACATTACTGAGCGCGGAGCGCGAGAACCAACAGTCGCGCGCCCTAGGCGCGCTCAATCTAGCGAGCGAGGCGAGTCGCGCGCACAGCGCGCTTAGAGAATGTACCCGCGAAGCGGGCGGATTTTTTTACCTATAATTTGAGGCCTCATTTTTTGGGAGGCGTGATACTGGGCCTAACCATTGAAATTTTAACTACTTTATGAAAAAATTATTTTATTAGCTAAAGATCCTTCTCTTTGGCATTTAGTCTTTTAAAATTTAAAATAGAACAAAACGGGTGCAATTTTTTTCTTTCTTGAATAAAGTATCTTTCTTGCTTGAAAATGCATCTTTTCTGGTATAAAGTTGATTTTTCCTTATTGAAACAACAACTTTTTGGTCAAAACTTAATTTTTGTTGGTTGATGATTCTACTATTTTTGGCGAAGATTGGTCTTTTTTGGTTGTATTGAACTGATTTTGATCTAAAATTGAAAACTAATTTTGTTAACCGAAAATGTACACATTCTATTTTTTGTTGCAAATAAATCTCCTTTAGTTCCAAGTTTAAGGAGTTGGTTAAAAATTCATGTATTTCGTTAAAAATTCGTCTTTCATGATAGAAAATTAATCTTCTAAGGAAGAAATTAACTTTTTTTTTAATTTATCAATTCGGTTGAAAATTTGATGTTTTATTTTTATTGAAAATATGAATGGCATTATTAAAACTTTATTCGTTTGGTTAACGATATATCATTTTTGTTAAAAATCCACCTTTTTGATTAAAAATTGAATTATTTTGTAAAAAATTCTTCTTCTTTTTGAAAATGAACATTTTTAGTTGAAAATACTTGTATTTGCTTGAAAATTCATCTCTTTTTGTACAAAATGAATCTTTAAGGGGGGAGGGGAATTATTTTTTTTTAATGCCTTAATTTGACTGGAAATTGAATTGCTTTGTTAAAAATTCATTCTTTTGGTTAATGGTTCTTCATTGTAAATGAAAATTCATCTGTTTGATTGAAAATTCAGCTATTTTGTTAAAAAAAAATTTTTTTTGTTGAAAATTAAACTTTTTGCTTGAAAATTCTTTTTTTTTAAATAAATTTTTCAGTTAGAAATTCAAATTTTTTGTTGAAATTTGATATATTTTGTTGGAAATTCGTCTTTTTTGTAAAAAAATAAGCTTTAAGGTGGTCATTTTAGCTGAAAATCCATTTGTATGATTGAAAATTAAACTATTTTGTTGGAACTTTCTTTTTTTTTGTTGAAAATTAAACTTTTTGGTTGGAAATTAACTTTTTAGATAAAAAATTTTATAATTGGTTAAAAGTTTAACTACTTTTCTCAAATTGCATCTATCTATGTCAATCCTTTTCTATCTCTTTTTCAATCTAAACACTCCTCTGTCTTTTTTAATATCCTCTTCCGAGTCGTAAGTCTCAAAATATGAGGCCCCAAATAATAAGACCCAAAATTATAAGCCTCAAAATATGCTACCCAAAATAATAAGTCTCAAAAACAATGAGCCACAAAATCATACAGTTCAAGTCAGCAGGTCCAGAACCATTAGTCTTAAGTCATAAGTCTCAAAATATGAGGCCCAAAACCGCCAGACCTAAAATTATAAGTTCCAAAATATTATAACCAAAATAATAAGACCCAAAACATTAGTCTCAAAATGATTCAGCCCAACCAATAAGGCCCAAAACCATTAATCTTGAGCCGTAGGTCTCAAAATATGAGGTCCAAAATCTTAAAATCTAAAAATTTTAGTCCCAAAATATGATACCCTAAATAATAAGATCCAAAAGCATGAGTCTCAAAATAATGCTGTCCAAGCCAGAATGCCCAGAACCATTAGTCTTAAGTTGTAAGCGTCAAAATATGAGGCCCAAAACCGTAAGACCTAAATTGTAAGTCCCAAAATATGATACCCAAAATAATAAGGCTCAAAAACATGAGTCTCAAAATCATGCAGCCCAATCCATAAGACCCAGAACCTTTAGTTTTAAGTCGTAAGTCTCAAAATATGAGGCCCACGACCGTAAGGGTTAGAATTATAAGAATTAAAATATGATACCCAAAATGATAAGACCCAAAATCATAAGTCTAAAAAACATGCAGTGCCAGTCACAAGGCCCAGAACCGTTAGTCTTAAATCGTAAGTCTCAGAATATGAGGTCCAAAACCATAAGACCTAAAATTATAAGTTCTAAAATATGATACCAAAAAAATAACACCCAAAACATAAGTCTCAAAATTATGCTGCCCAACCGATAAGGCCCAGAACCATTAATATTAAGTCGTAACTCTCGAAATATGAGAACCAAAACCGCGCAAGACCTAAAATTATAAGTCCTAAAATATGATACCTAAAATAATAAGACCCAAAGAGTCTTAAGCCTAAAAATATGAGGCCCAAGCAATAGGGCCCAAAATTATGAGTTCCAAGTCGTAATTGTCAAAATTTAAAGGTCAAAACCGTAAGGCCCAAAAATTGAGGTCCAAACCCATATGTTCCAAAATATACGGACAGGCCCAGAATGATGTCACCAGTTTTAAACCTCAAAATATGAGGCAAATAATTGTGAACCCTCAAACCATGAGTCCTAAAATATAAACGAAAAAAAAAAACGAAACCCAAAAGCCTAAGTCCCAAATGTATAGGGCCCAAAACCAATTTGTTGAAGAAAACATATTTTTCGAAGATGTGACTGTAGTGAAAATTGACAAAGTGAAGTAATCGCCGAGAACAATTACGATTTGAATTATATTTTTGATGAAGGTAAAGAAACCCGCAGGAGTCAGAGTTCCCACTATTTCGTGGATGAGAAAGGGAAAACGAGCTGTTATTATGGCATTGCAACTTTTCTCATCGAGTACGCACCTTATTGAGTCTCTTAGGTTAACAATAATTCACAAAATCTTGGATAAGGTATTACGTAGATGCATTATACCATACTTTTACTTCATACCTTTTCCTCTCTTTCTGGTGAGTTTTCCTTAAAGGTGAATTGCAGAATTTTATAGAGGCGACTGGTAACCCAGATTCCGACAATCGGTCCTCTCTCTTTTCGTTTCGTACCTATTGTAATATTTAGTATTTACTCCTTTTACAACCATCCCCGCTGGAACTTCAAAGATAGAGATCCTATCTTTTTGAATAATTTTTAATCTTGTGATAGAACGAGATGAACAAAATGCATTACATTCTATCTTTTTGCTAATCTAAATTCACGTCATTTTTTATCCCCTCTTTTCTATCTCATCGTATAATATATCTACCAACGTCTATTTTTTCTATCACAATGTTAATCTAAATGCACGTCAATATTTTTCAATACCCCCTTCTCTAAATTTCTTTGTATCTTTTTTAGTATTCTCTTCCCTATCTCATCGTATCCAACATGTATTAATGTCTATCTTTTTCCATTTGTCAATCTAAATCTACAATAACCTTTTCCAACCCCCTCTTCTCTATCTCACCTTATGATTTGTCTATCCACGTCAATCTTTTTCTATCCCTTTGTCAACCTAAATCAACGTCTACCTTTTTTTATCTCTTTGTTAATCTTAATTTACATTCATCAACTTCAATCCCCTTTCCTCTATCTCATCCATCTCATCAATCTAAATTCTCGTCTATATTTTTCAATACCCTTTTCTCTAAATTCACGTCTATCTTTTTTATATCCTCTTCACTATCTCATCGTATCAGAAATCTATCAATGTCTATCTTTTTCTATCTTTCTGTCAATCAAAATTTCCGTCCATATTTTTCAATTCCCTCTTTCCTATTTAATGCTATCCTTTATCTAGACCCGTCAATAATTTATTATCTCTCTTTCAATCTAAATGACCGTCTATCTTTTTCAATTTTTTCTTCTTAATCTCATCCTATTCTAGGTTAGCAACGTTTATCCTTCTCTATCCCTTTGCTAATATAAATTTACATTTATCTTTTTCAATACCGTCTTCTCTATTTCATCCTATCCTTTCTCTATCCACGTCAATTTTTTTTCATCCCTTTTTCCATCTAAATTTACGTATATCTTTTTCAATATCCTCTTCTCTATCTCATCGTATAATAAATCTATCAACGAGTATCTTTCTCTATTTATTTTTTAATCTAAATTCACGTCTATTCTTTTAAATACCCTCTTCTCTGTCTCATCTTATCCAATCAAAAGTTTGGTTTCTTATCCAAGAAGATTATTTTTCTACCAAAAAGAAGAATTTTCAACATAAAATACAATAAATTTCAACTAAAATGATCAATCATTAACACAAACAATGAATTTTCAACAAAGCAATTCAAGTTTGAGGCAAGGTAAGGACATAAAAAACTAATAATTTTCCCCTGAAGGATTAATTTTTTTAACAAAAAAAGACCAAATTTCAACAAAATGCAACAATTTAACAAAAAAAAAGGATTAATTTTCAACCGATAAGTTTAATTTTCAAAAAAGAAGGTTTATTTCAAACAAAGTTTAATTTTAAAAAAGCATTTTTAACAATATAGTTTAATTTTCAATCAAACAAATGAATTATCAATTAAAATGACGGAACATTAACCAAAAGAGTGAATTTTGAACAAAGCAATTCAAATTTCAGCCAATTTAAGGGATTGCAAAAAAAGGAATTTTTCCCCTTTTTACAAAAAAAATAGGAATTTGCAACATAATAGTTTGATTTTTAATCAAAAGGGTAAATTTTGAACTAAAATGATGAAATGTTCACCAAAAAAAAAACGAATTTTCAAAAAAAAAATATTAAAAAACCAAACAAGCAAGATTAATTTAGTCTAAAAAATAGAATTTTCAAAAAAAAAAATAATAATTTTCAACAAAATGCAATGATTTTCAATAAAAATACAGCACATTTTCCAAAAAATAGTTCAATTTTCAATCAAAAAGATGAATCTTCAATTAAAAAGATGAATCATTTATAAAAGGAATGAATTTTTATAAAATAAATTCTACTTTTAACTGAATTGAGTAATTAAAAAAAAACTGAATTTTCCCCTGAGAAGATTAATTCTCTACCATGATAGATGAATTTTCAACAAAATACATTAATTTTTAATCGGTTGAATACAACCAAAAAGACAAATTTTCATCAAAACAGTTCAATTTATAAAAAAATAGAGGACTTTTCATCCTATAATTTATCGATCCACGTCAATATTTTTCTATCTCTCTATCAATGTAAATTCCCAGCAATTCTTTTTAACATCCTCTTCTCTATCTCATTCTATACTATATCCGCAAACGTCTATCTTTTTCTATATATCACATGCTATCCTTTGTCTATCCACGACAATATTTGTATATTTCTCGGTTAATCTAAATTCCAATATATTTTTTTCTATGTTCTCTTCCTTATTTCAGCATGAACACTTTCTATCCACAGCAATCTTTTTCTATCCCTTTTCCAATCTAAATACACGTCCATTTTTTTCAATACCCTCCGATGTATCTCATCCTATCAATTATTTATCCAGTTTTATCTTTTCCTATCTCTCTGTCAATCTAAATTTCTGTCTATCTTTTTCAATACACTAAACTCTATCTGATTCTATCCTTTATCTATCTACGTAGATCTTTTACTATCTGTCAATCTAAATTTCCATTTTCCTTTTTCAATACCATCTCCTATATCATATCCTATCCTTTATTTATCCAATTTAATATTATTCTATCAGTTTTTCAATCTAAATTCACTTCTCTATCAATCTAAATACACGTCCATTTTTGTCAATACCCTCTCCTGTATCTCATCCTATCTATTATCTACCCAGTTCAATCTTTTTCTATCTCTCTGTCAATCTCAATTTCCGTCTATCTTTTTCAATACTATAAACCTTTATGTATCCTATATTTAATGTTTAAAATATGTATCCTATATTTACCTATCCTTTATGTATCCACATCAGTCTTTTACTATCTGTTAATCTAAATTGCTGTTCCTTTTTCAATACCCTCTCCTTTATCTCATTCTATCCTTTATTTATCTACTTCAATATTTTTTTATCTCTGTCAACCTAAGTTTCCGTCTATCCTTTTCAATCGCCTCTTTCCTATTGAAAAAGATAGACGTGAATAAAGATTGACAGATAGATAGAAAAAGATTGACATGGGCAGATGAAGGATAGAGTGAGATAGAGAAGAGGTGATTGAAAAAGATCGACAGGAATTTATATCAACAGAGATAGAACAAGATTCACATGAAATATAAAGATAGGATAAGATTGAAAAGAGGGGTTTGAACAGCTAATTTAGATTGCCAGATATAGAAAGATTGTTATGAATAGATAAAGATAGGATGAGATAGAAAAGAGGGGATTGAATAACATAGATGTGAATTTAGATTGAAAAATGGATAGAAAAAGATATTCGTT
>NC_046657.1:71347275-71374318 GCF_010883055.1 Belonocnema kinseyi | reverse complement strand
GAAAAAGATAGTCATTGACAGATGTATGATACGATGAGATAGGGAAGAGTAGATTAAAAAAGATAGACTCGAATTTAGATTTACAAAGGGATAGAAAAAGATTGGCGCAAATAGACAAAGGATAGGATGAAATAGAGAAGAGGGTATCGAAAAAGATAGACTTTAATTAAGGTTAAAAAAGAGATAGACAAAGATTAATGTCGATGGGCAAAGGATAGTACGAGATAGAGAGTGGCTAGAAGAAGAAAAGGGTGAGATAGAGAAGAGGGGATTGAAAAAGATAGAGGTGAATGTAGATTAAGAAAGAGATATAAAAATATAGAAGTTGATGACGTAGGATAGGATGAGATAGAGAAGAGATTGAAAAAAAATAGACAGGAATTTAGATTGACAGAGAAATAGAAAGGATTTACGTGGATATATAAAGGATAGAATGATACAGAAAAAACTGTACTGAAAAGGATAGAGGTAGAATTTAGATTAAAGAACAGATAGCAAAATAAAAAGGTTGATAGATGTAGCATAAGATGAGTTAGAAAAGAGAATATTCGAAAAGCTAGAACGGAATTAAAATTGACAAAGAGACAGAAAAAGATAGACGTGGAATAAGATGAGATAGAGAAAGGGATATTGGAAAAGATAAACATGAATTTAGATTTACAAAGAGATAGAGAAGAGGAGACAAAAAATAGATAGGAAATTAGATGGACAGAGATAGACAAATATTGACGTGGATAGATAAAAGATAGAACGAGATAAAAAAGAGGGGATAGAATAGAATATAGAATAGAATGGGATACATTTTCTCTATTTCTTTCTATCCACAACGATTTAAAAAATATTTTAAAACACAGGCTCTCTATTTTTTTACTTCCAGCAGGGCATGCCACAAAAAAATCTGATTCTCTTTCGAGTAATTACTTTTCCAGCGACGTTTGCTTTTCTTCCTCTCATGAAAAATTAATGCCACAACTTAGTTTAGACTTCCGACCATCGAATGCAATGCACTCGACCTCTCCCTAATTTCAGGGTCCTATGCAACCAGAAGGTCGTGGATAAAGTTTAAGGAGACGATTCGTCTTTCGAAGGATAAGATGAGGAGAAGGGACGAGGGTGGGGTGGGGGGGGGGGGGTAAAAGGAAGAATGAGGAAAAAATAAAGATCAAAAACTGTGTTTAGGCATCTCTGGTCGTCCTTGACTTCTAATTTTATCCCACACGAAATCCGGTTTTCCAAGCAAAGATCTGTAACTCGAGAGCGGCGAGGGGTTGCAAGATGTTGAATAATTAAATGCTTCGTGTCAATGGTCTCTTAACGAAAATGGCCGAGAGCAGCTTATCGTAACTGGTTAGTCATAAAATTTCGCATCGAATTTTTTTTTAAACATGATTTTGCCTTTGATCCTAATTAATGGGGTTGGGCAAAGAATTAATATATTGTAGGAATATTTATGAGAAATTAGTGTAGGAAATAGAGTTTTGTGTGCCAGATCTGCATATTATTTTCAGTGGGTGTTTTCAGTTTTTAGTTTTCTTAAAGCTGAAATTTGTTTTTATTTAAAGGAATTAAATTAAAATGAACTTTAACTAGAATGATGAATCTTCCACTGGACTAGTTGAATTTTCAGTCAAAACATATATTTTGAACGGAAAAATAACGATTGCTTCACAAAGTTAAATTTTCGATCAAAGAGATTGAATTTTTAACTAAAATAAATCTTCGACCAAAAAATGTCTTTTTAAGAAAATTGTGGAATTTTTTACAAGGTAGAATAATTATTAGCCAACTGCGGTGAATTTGATTAAATAATTTAATTTTGTACTAAAAACATAAAATTTTAACTGAGAAGATTAATTTTCTCTTGATATTTTTTAACACAACTATTTAATATTTAACAAAATAGATTAATCTTTCACGTGAATTTCCAACAAATAGTTGTATTTTCTACCGAAGTAATTACATTTTTAACCAAAATAATAAATTTTCAACCAAATAGTTGAATTTTCTACCAAAATAATTATATTTTTTACAAAAAAAAACGAATTATCAACAAAAAAGTTTAAGTGTCAACCAAATAATTAAATTTTCAACCTAAAAGGTGAATTTTCAACAACGAGAATTAATTTGCAACGAAATAGTTACATTATCTACCAAATAGTTAAAGTTCCTACCAGATAGTTGCATTTTCAAACAAAGTGATTCATTTTCTAACCAAAAAGACGAATTTAAAACAAAACAGTTAAAGTTTTCACCACATAGTCGAATTTTCAACTTCAAAATTTAAAAAAACTACATTTTGTTTTAAATTATTGAAATATTTTCAAGTTTTAAATTAATTTTTAATCTTTTCAAAATTTCGAAATATCTCCTAAACATCCTTAAATTTTTTCTTGGCCAATGAATGAAAAAAACGTTTCTTTTTGGTGTAAAATCAATTTTTTAGCTGAAAATGTATCTTTTTCATTATACTTTTTTGGTAAAACTTGCCGGTTGAAATTTCACATTTTTGGTTAAAAAAGCAACTATTTGGTTGAAAAGTAAAATTTAGTTTGGCTTGTTTGAGAATGTAACTAAATTGTTCCAATTTCGTCTTTTTGTTTGAATATTCATCATTTTGGTTGAAATTTCAATTCTTGGTTGAAAAAAAAACTATTTTGTTTAAAATTCGTTTTCTTTTTTTGTAGAAAATAATATTTTGCGGTTAAAAATTCAACTGTTTTGTAGAGAATTTGCCTTTTTGGTTGAAAATTGTTTTGTTAAAGATGGAAATAATTTATTAAAAACTGTTTCTTTTTTTTAATTTATAACTTTGAAAATTTATCTCCGATTAAAAAAAGAATATTCTGCTGAAATTTTTGTTTGTGGAAAATTAATATTTCCAGATTGAAAATTCAACTATTTTAATGCAAATTTGTATTTTTTGGTTAAAAGTTGGATTACCTTGTTAAAAATTCATTTTTTTTTAGTACTAAATTAATATTTTCGCACTGAGAATTGAACTGTATCGATGATTTTTTTTTTGTTAAAAGTGGAACTCTTTCGTAAAAATTCATTTTTTCTGTAGCAGATTCAACATTATGGTAAAAAATTCATGTCACTGGTTGAAAATTGAATTATTTTGTTTAAAATTCATTTTTTTCAATTGAAAATGTAACTTTCCCAATTTTTGTTAAGAATTGGTCCTTTTTTTTTCTTAAAAATTCTACTATTATGGCAGATTGCCTAGATTTAAATTTCCTCTTTTCTGGTTAAACATTTTATTTTTTATTTTTTATTAAAAATGATTTCTTTCCTCAAATCGAAAAACGGCGCGCGCACTATTGATGCTAGTGGATTTAAATTTGTTATTAATAGTCCCAGACGTTTGAAATAATAACTGTTTTTCAAAAACTAGTTTTTAGAATTGACTTCGCAGACGATAAAATAACATAACGGTCCTTCCAATGAGTTGAAAAAAAAATATCTTGAAGAATGATTCATGGTGATATTAATATTGCAATAGCCTTGGAGTCTGTTGGACCGTGAAAAATTAGAAGTCTGCATTGAGATCGCAAATGGACTTGAATTTTAAACGAAGAAGGCGAACATGATCGATTTTATTTTTTTTGTTTTGTTTACCATTTTTTTTAAATTATTTCTATCGCTAATTGCGAGTCACTTTTACGTAATTTGAAAACACGTAATCGATAATCTAGTTCTGAAGAATTTATAGTCTTTCGAGGAAATGCACATTATATAATCACGTTTTGCTATTTAGGATGATTTTTATTATTGTAAATTGCAGAATTAGATTACAAATAATATTTTCCTAATTTCAAATTATTTATTCAAACAGACAAAAATCAACAAAAGAGTCAAATCCTCAAGATACATAGATTAATTTTCAATCAAACAGTTGCATTTTTAACAAAAAAAAAGGAAATTCGGATCTGACAAAACATTTGAATTTTTAACTCACCAAGATCAGTTTTCAATCAAAATTATAAATCTTTAAGCAAAAAAGATGAGTTTTCAACAAACTACTTGATTTTTATCCAAAAAGATGGATTTTCAACCAAAAAATACGATTTTTCAACAAAATGGTCTATTTTTAACAAAAAAGTTTTTTCTTAAAAAAAATAGTTTATCTTCAACCAAAATAAATAATCTTCAAGAAAAACAAAAAAAACGAATGATTAACAAAATAGTTTATTTTTAACCAAAGTGATGGAATTTCAGCCAAAATAATGAATCTTCAATCAAAAAGACGACTTTTCAAGAAAACAGTTGAAATCTCAACCAAGAAAAATTAATTTTCAACCAAAGATTTGCATTTTTAACCAAGAAATAGGAAATTTGAACCTAACAGATCTGCCAAAAATCGTCGGAGTTTAAATTGATAAAAGATACATTTTCAACCAAAAATGGAAAAGTTACATTTGAAGTTGAGAAAAATTAATTTAAAAAAAAATAAGAACGTTGAAGAAAATAGTTTATTTTCAACCAAGGAGGCGAATTTTCAACTAAAATTATGAATCTGCAATCGAAAACATAAATTTTTAACAAAGTTCAACTGTTAACCAAAAAATACCAATTTTAAATTTTCAGTCCAAAAATAATGATTTCCTCTAAAAAAAACGAATTTTTAACAAAATAATTTATTTTCATCCGAAGGGATGAATTTTCAACGAAAGTGATGAATCTGAAACCGAATTTATTTTGTTGAAAATTCATTTATTTGTATGAAAATTAATTGTTTGCGAAATTGTACAATGGCTGGGTTGGAATTGGATTTTTGGAACTTTTTTTTCTTGTTGGAATATTATATTTTTGATTTTGCATTTCATAACTTTACTTAAAAATTCATTGTTTTGGTTAAAAATTCTTTTTTGTTGTAAGGAATTAATAATTTCTGGTTAAAAGTCAAAAACTGACAATTATGGCAGAAAATTAAATTTCTTCTTTGAAAATTTAGCTATTCGACTTTTTAATATACATATTTATTTTAGTTAAAAATTCAAATATTTTGTTGATAATTTATGTTTCTAACCAAAAATGGTCTATTTGGTACAAAATTTATGTTTTTAGCTAAAAATTGAAATATTTTTGTGAGCAATTGAATTTTTTTGTATTGAAAATTAGATTTATTTTTGTTGGTTAAAAACTAATTTACTCCCTTGAAAATTAAAAAAATGGATTATAGTAATTTTTTTATTGGAAATTCGACTCTTTTGTTAAAAATGCATCCATTTGCGTTAAAAAAAATGTATTCCTTGGTTTTTGTTAAGAATTAGAAATTTTTGTTTGAAAATTAATTTATTTAACTAAATTTAATTTATAATTTAGTCTTCATTGTATTGAAAATTCATGTATTTTGTTGTTGGAAATTTAAATATCTTAGAGAAAATAGAAATATTTTGATAAAAATTTAACTACTCTTTAAAAATTCGTTGTTTTTTTTTGTGATAAAAAATTAATCGTTTTGGTTGAAAACGCAATAATAGCAGTTTTGGTTGAAAATTTTTTTTTTTATTTGAAAATTTTAATAATTGTTTGAAAATTCTCGTATTTTGTTGAAAAATCTTATAAAAATGGGTAAAATTCGATTTCGGTTAACTCAAAGGTTACTTTTGGCATAATGATAAGATGGTGAGGTTGGAGTTGGATTTTTGGAAAATTGTTTTCTTTTCTGTACAAATTATTAGTTAACAGTTCATAATGTTACTTAAAAATTGATCTCTTTTGTTAAAAGTTCAACTAGTTTGTCGAAAATTCGTTTTTTTGTTGTTAAAAATTTAACTTTTTTGTTGAAAATGTAATAATATAATGTTTGGTTGAAAAATGATATTTTTAGTTGAAAATGAGACAATTTGTTTGAAAATCCACGTATTTTATTGAAAAATTGGTCAAAGTCGTTTTCAATTGACTCGAATGTTATTTTTGGCGTAATGATGCGATGGTTGGGGGTAAGAGTTGCATTTTTTGAAAATTCATTTTTTTGTTGTCGAAAATTTTTACTTTTTAGTTGGCAGCTTATTAGTTCAAAATTCATCTCTTTGATTAAACATTTAACTACTTTGTCGAAAATTCGTTTTTTTTTTGTAAAAAATTTCAGTTTTTTGTTAAAAATTTAATATAATTTTTAGTTGAAAATTGATCTTTTTAGTTGGAAATTAAACTATTTGTTTGCAAATCCACGTATTTTGTTGAAAAATTGGTCAAAATTGTTTTGATGCGATGGTTGGATTTTTTGAAAATTCGTTTTCTTTTTTGTAAAAAATTAATCTTTTTTGCTGAAAATATAACAATGTCATTTTGATTGAAAATGCTATTGTGAATCATGAAAAATTGTTAAAATTGATAAATTTGGTTTCCGATTGACTGGAAGGTTACGGCACTTGATAGGTCGCATAGATGATTTTTTGCGACTCTTGGCGTAATGGTGGTTGGCGTAATGATACGATGGTTGAGTTGCAATTGGATTTTTTGAAAATTCGTTGTTTTTTTTCTAACAAAATTAATCTTTTCGTTATAAAATGTAACATCATTTTTTATTCAATATTATTCTTTTTTAGTTAGTAATTCAAATATTTGTTTAAAAATCGATGTATTTTCTTGAAAAATCGTAAAAAAAGATTAAAATGGATAAAATTAGTTTTCAATTGACTGGAAGGTTACGTCACTGGATAGGTGGCATAGAGGATGGTTTTTCGCGACTCTTGGCGTAATGATGGTTGGCGTAATGATGCGATCCGAAGCGATGGTTGGGTTCGAGTTGGAGTGCGTCTAACGGTAAGTAACGGTGGAGAATCGTTGCTTGTGAAGCAGTTTCCTCCTCGGAAGGGTGAAAACTGAAAAGATTTGTTGGTCATAACATCCAAGATATAACGAGTCTTCTCTATGGTGCTCAATTATTTCTGGCGCCAAGAGCAAATTTCTATTCATAGGTAAACGTCGACTATTTCCGAGAAACGCCTTCACAAATATCTACAATTATCGATACGAACCTTCTATCATCAAGAGAGTCCCTGATTTTTTCCCGAGAATTGATAGGAGAAAAAGATAAAGAAAGGACATTACCCATTTCTTTGAATTCACTCATTTTCATTCCTAAACTAATGGCTTTCCAAAGCAAATTATCCTTTTCATTTATTTTCTATTATTTATAACCTTCGATCAAGTCTGTTAAACAAAAATATTCAATTTTCGACATTTTTAAACAAAGAGATTCATTTTTAACTGATATTATTAAATTCCAACTAAAAAAGTTAAATTTTTAACAAAGTCGATCAACTTTCATTCAAGTAGTTTGATTTTCTACAAAGAGGATTATTTTTACAACAAAAAAATTGTCATTACAATACATAGTTCAATTTCCGACTAAAACAGATGAATTTAAAAAAAAAAAGGATTTTCACCAAAATGTTTAAATTTTCAAGTAAAAAGATAAATTTTTAGCAAAACAGTTCAACTTTCGACTAAACAGTTGAATTTTCAACTAAAAAAATTAATATTCAAATATTTACTTTGTGTCAAACTATAAAAATTTTAATGCAAAAAGATCAATTTCCAACAAAACAGTTCAATTTAAAAAAAGGAACTTTCCAAAAATTACACACTCGAAAAAATGTCTGGTTAAATTAACCAGATATTCTGATCAAAACAAATCAGAATTCCGATTAGTTTAACTAGAAAAAATAGTGAGGCCATATTTAACCAGAATTCTGGTTGATTTAATCAGACATTTTTTCAGTGCATAAATTTTAAACCATCAGTTCAAATATCCACCAAACAGTTGAATTTTCAACAACAACAAAATTAATTTTTCAAAAAATAAATGAATTTTTAACCAAATAGTTAAATTAATAAAAATAGGTTTAAGAAATACATGAATTTTGTATCATACAGATCAATTTTGTACCAGAAAAAACTTTTAAAAAAATACACGAATTTTCAACCAAATAGTTCAATTTTTTTATCGAATTAAAACAAATTTAACGCAAAAAGATGAACTTTTAACCAAACAAATGAATTTTCAAAAAATTACATGCATTTTTAACCAAATATTTCAACTTTTGACCAAATAGTTGAATTAAAAAAAAAGAATTTTCAACAAAAAAGATGAATTTTAAACCACAAAAAAATGAATTCTTAACCAAATATTTAAATTTTCTACGGAACTAAAACAAATTTACTGCAGAAAGATGAATTTTCAACAAAAAAGTTAAACTATCAAAAAAAAGTTAATTTTGTCTCAAAAAAGTTGAATTTGCAAAAAAAAAATTTCAACAACAACAAAAAAACCATTTTCAACATAATAGTACAATTTTCACCAAAAAGATTAATTTTCAAGCGAGAAGGATTAATTTTCTATAAAAAAATACAAATTTCTAACAACAGAAATTTCCACAAAATATTAAAATTTTGCACAGTCAGAAAATAAATTTCCAACCAAAGAGATGAATTTTTCAACTAAAATTTCAAACAAAGAAATTAATTTTCTACCAAGAAAGACAAATTGTTAAGAAAAGACGTGAATTTTCAACAAAAATTTTTGAAATTTGAAACAAAATCCCGATCTTTGTGTCGTTCCCAATTATATAAATAAAAACATTTTTTTAAGGATCTTAATTAATAAACTTGAAAAGTAACTGAATAATTTATTTAAAAATCAAAAAATTGTAAATAATAAAGCTGAAAACTTTGGAATCTTGACGATATAATAAAAGAGACAGGAGAAAACCTGCCAGAAGTGGTTGCACCTTTTTAATTCAGAAAATCTTTGCATAGTAATTAATTTCTTTATTAGTTGTTGCAAAGTTCATTATTTTTAATGTTTCCTATTCATTAAGTATTCAGCATTATTTTTTACAAGTTTTAAAATAAATTATTTAGTTATTTCTTAAGTTTATTAATAAATAGTATTTTTTAAATCTTTTTTTATTTATATAATTGAGAAAAACACAAAGACCAGAAATTTTTACAAATTTTGTCATTTGATAATTTTCTTAACATATTTATTTTGTTTTATTTTGTTATAAATTATTTTTTATTTTTTAAGTTTCTTTTTAACAGACTTTATAATAATATGTTATATTATATTCAGTTTTTATTTTTTGTTATTATTCACTTATTTTTGAATTAGGAATAAAATGATGTTATTTTTGATAATGCATACAGTAGGTCATTTTTGCAAATTCTGTAACCTGTTTAGTTTCTGAAGCAACCCCATTTTTTAAATAAATGTTTTCTTTTTTTTAATACATACTATCTGGATTTTTAAATGATTAATTTTGTAGTAACATGAATTTTTAACCAAATGGATGAATTTTTTACAAAAAAATTCAGTTATTAACTAAGATGATGAATTTGCAAGTAAGAATCTTAATTTTCTGAAAAAAAGCAATTTCAACAAAACAAATAATTTGTTTTCATCTAAGAAAAACTAAGTTTCAAATTATTTTTTAAATCGAAGAAAATAATTTTCTATCCAAATTTGATCAGATTTTTCAGCCCAATATTTTCTTGAATTTGCAGCCCAAAATTTGATGGAATTTTCAGCCCAAAAAGACGAATCTTCAACAATACAGTCTTTATTGACCATGATCCAAGCATCTAACATTTTCTGATGACGAGTCTCATTTCCGGATCGCTGAGGCAACAGAACACCGGAAGTCGCATCATTTTTATTCTAAATGTTTTCATCGGTTCAATCGTGGACTGATTCAGTCTAGCAATAAATCTTGTTTCGTTTCGATCGAAATATTTCATCGGATTAGATGATTCACTTCATTAGACTTGAACAAAGAAAAAGAAAAGAAAAAACTGTGAAGATGAATCATTATAAACACTACAATTTTAATTGTTAAAAAATTACTTATTCAAATAATACGGATTAAATGATTGAAAAATCAGTTAAAAGTGACTTTTTTAATCAGTCGATTTGACTCACTGATTAAATCAGTCATTTTAAATTATCCCAACCGTTGAATTTTGACATGAAAAAGATCACAGTCAACAAAAAATAGAATAGTTAAATTTTCAACTGACAAAACTAATTTTTATCGCCTAAGAATAGAATTTAGATCTAATATGATAAATATTTTTAAAAAAAGTTTTTAGAAAAGTAATTTATCTTTCTTTGCGACCCTAAAACGCGATCTTTTCCTATCCCCAATCGCAATAAGTTTCTATCTCTTTCTATTCCTTACGTGACCGAAGACTCATTCTATATCTTTAATGAAATTTGAATATTTTTCTATCTCTTTTTCTATCTTCTGCAAATGTGTACTCTTATCATTTTCTATCTTTCAAAATTCGGGAATCAATCGAAATTTTAAGAAATTTATTTTTTAAAACTAATTCGACGTTGACCGCGTACAAAGAAAACAATATATATATACCCGAAGACTGATTTCATTTGTTTACTTTTACCGTCAGCCACCTAGCAGTAAAACCGTCAGGTTTACGTAGACCGATAACGGATAGGAAGAGATAGCAAAGAGAGGATTGAAAAATATATTCGGGAATTTAGATTGATAAAGAGATAGAAAAAGATTGAACTGAATAGGCAAAGGACAAACTGAGCAAGAGAATAGTGTATTGAGAAAAAAAATAAGTTTAGATTAACAAAGAGATAGAACAATACTGACCTGGATAGATGAATTATTAGATGAGATGAAGATGATGGTATTGAAAAATATAGACGGGAATTCAGATTGACAGATAGATAGAAAAAGATTGATATGGAAAAATAAAGGATAGGGTGAGATTGAGAAGAGGATATTGAAAAAGATACAAGGGAATTTAGATTGATAAAGAGATAGAAAAATATTGACGTGGATAGAGAAAGGGCAAACTGAGATAGAGATGATTTTATTTTTTTTAAAACAATAAATTTAGATTGACAACGATACAAAAAAAGATCGACATTCATGGGTCTATAATAAGATGAAATGGAGAAGAGAAGATTGAAAAAGATAGACGCGAGCTTAGATTGATGAAGAGATAAAGATTTATGTGGCTAGATAAAGGATAGAATAAGATAGAGAATAAGGGATTAAAAAAGATAAGGCGTGAATTTAGATTGACAGATAAATAGAAAAAGATTGACCTAGATACACGTATAACATGATGAGATACAGAAAAGAACATTGAAGAAGAGAGACGGGAATCTAGATTGATAAAGAAATAGAAAAAGATTGATGTCAAAAGATAAAGGATAGAAGATAGAGACGAATTGATTAAAAAAGATAAGACGTGAATTTTTATTAAAAAATTAATAGAAAAATATTAACGTGGTTAGATAAAGGATAGGATGAGATAGTAAAGAGGGTATACAAAAAATAGACGGAAATTTATATTGATAAAGAAATACGAAGATTGATGTAGATAGATAAAGAGATAGAAAAAGATTGATCCGGTTAGATAAAGGATAGAATAAAATAGAGAAAAAGGGAATGGAAAAGATGAGACGTGAATTTAGATTGAAAAGAAGATAGGAAAATATTAGCGTGGTTAGATGAAAGATAAAATGAAATAGTGAAAAGGGTATTGAAAAAATAGACGAAAATTTATATTGATAAAGAGATAGGAAGATTGATGTGGATAGATAGAGGATAGAACAAGATGGAGGAGCAGGGACTGTAAAAGGTAAGACAATAATTTAGATTTATATAGATAGAAAAAATTAATGTGGCTAGATAAAGGATGGAATGCGATAGAGAAGAACTAAGAAGGGATTGAAAAAGATAAGGCTTGAATTTAGATTGAAAAATAGATACAAAAATATTAACGTGGTTAGATAAAGGATAGGATGAAATAAAAATGAGGTACTGAAAAAGATAGTTAGGAATATAAGGGAATTTAGGTCTACAGAGAGATAGAAAAGGATTGAGGTGGATAGATAAAGCGTAAGATGAGATAGAGAAGAGTGTATTGTAAAAGAAGGTGAATTTAGATTGACAGAGATACAAAAATATTCAAATGTATTGATAACGTATATAATAAGATAGAAAAGGGCGGTTTGAAAAAGATAGACCTTGGTAAATGTATAACACGATGAGACAAAGAAAATAACATTGAAAAAGATAGACTTGAATTTAGATTGATAAAGAGATAGAAAAAGATTGATGTGGATAGATAAAGGATATAATGAGACAGGGAAAAGAGTATTGAAAAAGATAGACGGGAATTTAGATTGATAAAATAATAGAAAAAAATTGGTGTGCATAGATAAGGGATAGAATGAGATAAAAAAGAAGGGATTGAAAAAGATAAGACGTGAATTTAGATTGAAAACTAGATAGAAAAATATTAACGTGGATAGATAAAAGATAGGAAGAGATAAAGAAGAGGGTATTGAAAAAGACAGACGTGAATTTAGATTGAGAGTGAAATATAATAAGATTGGCATAAATAGATAAAGGATAGGATGAAATAAAGAAGAAAATATTAAAGAGGATAGACGCGAATTTAGATTTAGAGTGAAATAGAATAATATTGACATGAATAGATAATGTATATGATGTGATAGAAAAGAGGATATTGAGAAAGATAGGCGGGAATTTAGATTAGCAGAGATATACAAAAAGATTGATTTGGATAGACAAAGGAAAGAATAGGATAGAGAAGAAAGGATTGAAAATGATATGTCGTAAATTTAGATTGACAGAGAGATAGGAAATGACAGACGTTGTAAGATGTATAACACAATGAGATAGGGAAGAGGGCATTGAAAAAGATAGACGTGAATTTAAATTGAGAATGAAATAGAATAAGATTGACATGAATAGATAAAGGAAAGTATGAGATAAAGAAGAAGGTATTGAAGAGGATAGACGTGAACTTAGATTGAGAGTGAAATATAATAAGATTGACATGAATAGATAATGGATAGGATGTGATAGAGAAGAGGATATTGAAAAAGATAGACATGAATTTATATTGATAAAGGAATAGAAAAAAAATTAATGTGAGTCAATAAAGGGTAAAATTAGATAGAGAAGAAGGGATTGAACAAGATAAGACGTGAATTTAGCTTGGAACCTAGACAGAAAAATATATACATACATATATAAGGGATATGGTGAGACAGAGAAGAGGAGATTGAAAAGGATAGACGGGAATTTATATTGCCACAGGGAGGGATTTTTAAGAAAATACAAAAATTTTCGACTAGGAAGAATAATTTTTTACCAAAAAAGAAGAATTGTGAAGCAAAAAGTTAAGTTTCCATCCAAACCGATGAATTGCCAACTAAAATGGTGGTTCATTAACCAAAATGATGAATTTTTTTAAACGCAGTTTAACTTGGATTTAAACAGTTGAATTTTCAGCAACAAAAAATACATTTTCCACACAGAAGATTACTATTCTCTTTAAAAAAGACAAATTTGAACAATAAATACCAATTTTCAACAAAAATTTGAAGTTTTAACTAAAAAATAATAATTTTCAACAAAAGAAAGGCATTTTTAACAAAAGAGTTTTTAAAATAGAGGAAAAATTAACTTTTCGACAAAAATATTAATTTGATTAAAAAAAAAGGAATTTTCAACCAAATAGTTGAATTTGCATAGAAAAATTATCAATTTTCAACAAACGAATTTTTCACAAAATAATTCATTCTTCAACCAAACAGGTGAATTTTAAACAGATTGGTATAACATTGTTGTAAAAATTCCCTTGCAATTATGAAAAACATTAAAATTTTTGTAAAAATTTATTTAATTTTCTTTATTTTTTATTTTTTGCCCACTCAAACTGGATAATCGAATCGATAATATTCTAAAAATACAGAAACATTCATTATCTTAATTTTTTCAAAAAATAAATTTATAAATTTTTTACTTAATCCTCAAGTTTCATATATGTTTTATTTTGATAAGAGTTTATGGATTTAAAACACGATTTTCCATTTGTTTTCTTTTAGTCACTCTCGACTCAAAAATATCGAGGAAGATACGATAGAGCACGTATATATATTGTATGATTTTTTTACAATCAGATTGGTGAAAAATAATTGAACGGAATATTTAAAAAAATCGTTTCTCAATAATAAATTTTTGTCTAAAACGGAATATATCTGTAGATTATTCTACATTTTAAACGGACGTCTTCATTTATTGTCTGATTGACATCTGAATTACGTGGGCAGATTATATAATGACTAGCATCGAGTTTCTTAATTATCATTTGTTCCAAACTTCCGAAAACGTGACGAGAATGTAAAAAAAAATATTCTTTTGTTCCTGACAGGAACAGCTAAATAAATATTGTCTTTTCTTGACCTCTTGAGGGAAGAAACAAAAAAATTTATAATAATAATATTACATATCTTACGTAATTATTGCTGGCTATTAATCCGCAACAACAAAAAATTGAAATTGTGAAAAAAACATAACTTTTAAATAAAAAATGAATAGTTGAAGTTTTTATTACGAAAAATGATTTTTTAACCAAAAAACAAATTGGTAACAAAATGGATATATTTTTAAACGAATAGTTGAATTTTTAACCAAGAAGAGTCATTTTCTAAAAAAAAAGAGGAACTTTCAACAATATAAATAAATTTGTAATCCCGGTTTTAGATAAATAGTTGAATTTTTAAACAGGAAGATTAATTTATTACAAAACAAAAAAACGAATTTTTGACAAAATACATCAATTTTTAAACAAAATATGAAATTTCAACTAAAAAAAATAATTTTTCCAAGCAAAGAAGAATATTTAACAAATTACATAAATTTTTAATTTAATAGTTGAATTTTTAAATTAAAAAAAAAATATTTTTTTCACCAAAAAAGTAATAGTTTAATTTTTTATTACAAAAACTTAACTTTCAACAAAATCCATAAATAAAAAAAAACAGTTGAATTATCGACCAAGAAGAATAGTTCTTTTCTACCCTAAAAACCTATTTTTAACAATATAAATCAATTTTTAAACAAATAAGTTGAATTCTCAACCATAAATGTTAATTTATTGCCAAAAAGACGAATTTTTAAGAAACTATATAAATTTGAAACTAAATAGTTATTCTAAAACTAAACATATCGATTTTTACAAGTGAGTCAAATAGCTAAATTTTCATAACAAAAAATTAATTTTCAATTAAAGAAAACGAAATTTCTAAACAAATATTTAATTTTCTACCAAACAGTTGAATTATATAACGAAATGTTAAATTTTCAAGCCAAAAGGATGAATTTTTAAAGAAGATTTTTTTTTACTAAAAATGTCTAATTTTCCAAAAATTACACTAATTTTCAACGAAAAAATAAAATTTTTTAAATAAAAAAGATCCATTTTTAACCAAAAATATAACAGTTCAATTTTTATTTAAAAAAATTATTTTTCAAAACAAACAACAAATTTCTACAAAAGAGTGGAATTTCCTATAAAATAGTTGACTTTCTCAGAAAAGTGCTAAAATAAAAAAAAATTATTTTTCAACCAAAAAGATTAATGTATTACCAAAAAAACATGTAATATATTGCATAAATTTTCAACTTAGTAGTGGATTTTTTAAACTAAAAAAGATCATTTTTAACCAAAAAAAGAAAGTTAAGTTTTTTATTACAGAAAATTAATTTTCAACTAAATAATATAATGTTTATCCAAATAGTTGACTTCAAACATGAAGAGTGATTTTCTACACAAAAAGGGAAATTTTTGAAAAAACAAATAAATTTTTTAACAAATACTCTTTTCTTAAAAATTCAATTTTTTGGTTGCAAATGGATTTTTTTAACAGAAAATGTAACTAATCCAGTCGAATTTTCCATCATTTAGGTTTAAAATTCATCACTTTGGATGGAAATTCAACTATTGTCTTGTACATTTTTTTATTAAAAATAAATTGTATCACTTGATAATTTAACTTTTTGGTTGAAAATTCATATATTTTATTGAAAATTTGACTTTTTGGTAGAAAATGAATTTATTTTAAATCCATTTATTTTGTAAAAAAACTCGCTTTTTTGTTCAAAAATATTATTTTTTTAGTTGATAATTTAACTAATTGGTTGAAACTTTAACTGTTTGGTTGAAAATTAAACTCGTCTGTTACAAATTTATTTTTAATAGGTTGAAGGTTCATCATTTTAGTTGAAAATTTATCAATTTTTTTTTAATTTAAGTATCTGATTGAAAATTCGTCTTTTTTCTGAAAATTCCAAAATTTCGGATAAAACTTCTACTATTTGTTTGAATGTTTTTATTTGAAAATTCATCTATTTTATTGAAAATTCGTCTTTTGGTAGAAAATTTAACTGCTTAGTTGAAAAATAAACTCCTTTGTTAAAAATTCTTTTTTTTATCTTGAAGATTCATCATTTTTAACTTTTTTGAAATTTTGTTTGAAACTTAATTTTTTGACCGAAAATTTAAATTATGTAGTAGAAGAATCATCATTTTAATTTAAAATTCATTTTTGCTCTAAAATTACTCTTTCACACTGGAAATTTAACGACATTTTTTATTTAAAATTTTAAGTATTTGGTTGAAAATTTGTCTTTTTTGATAGAAAATAAATGCTTTTCGTTGAAAATTCAACTCCTTTGTTAAAACTTCATCATTTTTATTTAAAATTAATCTATTTCAGTTGAAGATTCATAATTTTAGTTAAAAAATCTCTATTACAAATGTATTTTTTATATTTTAATTTAAAATTCATTTTTGTTGTAAAATTAGTATTTCATGCTGGAAATTGAACTATACCACTCTTAGTTGAAATTTTTTTTTTATTTGCAAATTTAAAAATTCAACAAAATTTTTCCATGGAAAATTTCAGAATTAGTCAAATAATTTTCCGAGCTCATTGCACTGAGTGCACTTGAATCATTAGCTAGATGCTAATCGCAGATAAATTGACGCAAAAACATGAGAAACCTTCGTCGATCGTTGGTGAAAAATTCATAAACATTAAATTAACTGCAGCATTATAAGAATACGTGTTAATTCGCTAATGAGCGTATCGTAAAATAAATTCAGTTTGAGATAAAAAAAATTCAATTGAAACTATGTTAGGCGAGTTGCACAAGAAATAAATGTGGTAAGAGCCTCAATTAATAAAAAAAGCTATTAAAGAACCTTTGTTTATATAAACGGGGGTAATGTGAGAAATATTTGCGATAATGCGTAATCCAATGGTTAAAATTAACTCTAATTATCATCTTTTAATTAACTTTTTAATGATCATTTTTCTCTGGAATGCGAACAATGGAATGAGTTTTGAAAACGAAACTCAGAAGGAGTGGACCGATAGCGAAGCAAGTTATCCGTGTCATTTTACATAGCATGAGTCATTTTAAACTAGAGTAAAAGTTACTGCATCGAAAAAAAATTCTTCCACCAAAAAAACTGGGTTTTTCAATTTTTTTGTAACAAAATATTATATTTTTTCAGTTAAAAATTTCACCCAATTCATTTTCGGTGCATAATTTTTTCTTCATTTGGGAACTACATTAGAAAATGCCCAAGTTGGAAAATTAGCGAATAAATAAATTCCCGAAAAATAAAATTCCCGGAGAGTTTATAATATTACCGAATTGGAAAAATCTCGAAAAATCAATTTCCAAATTGAGAAGTGTCCGAATAATAAAATTCCCGAAACGTAAAATTTTCAAAAAATAAAATTCCCAACACTGTAAAATTCGTAAAGTGGAAAAATTCCCGAATAATAACATCCCCGAATAATATAATTTCCGACAGTGTTAAATTCCCAAATTAGTTAATTTTCAAATGATAAAATTTCCGTCAAATATAATTCCCGAGATTGCAACATTCCCATAAATTATAAAAATTCCTTAATTATAACTTTCTCGGAAAAAATCTGAATAATAAAATTATGATACTGTCAAAATCCCAAAAGGAACAAATTCCCGAATAATAACATCTTTGAATAATAAAATTCCCGACAGTGTTAAATTCTCAAATTAAAAAACTTTTCGACATTGTAAAATTCTCAACACTGTAATATTCCCAAATAGAAAAAATTCCCTAATAATAAAATTTCCGACACTGTCAAATTCCCAAATTTTGAAATTTTCGAATGATAAAATTCCCGAGATTGTAAATTCCCAAATAAGAAAAAGTTCCCGACATTGTGAAATTCCCAACACTGAAATATTCCCAAATACGAAAAATTCCAGAATAATAAAATTCCCAAATTGGGAAATTTTCTAATGATAAAATTCCCGAAAAATACAATTCCCGAAACTGTAAAATTCTCACATTAGAAAAATTCCCTAATTATAAAGTTCTCGAAAAAAATTCTGAATAATAAAATTACGACACTGCAAAATTCCCAAAATGGACAAATTCCCGAATAATAAAATTCCCGACTCTGTAAAGTTCGTAAATTGGAAAAATTCCCGAATAATAACATCGCCGAATAATAAAATTCCCGACAGTGTTAAATTTCCAGATTGAAAAAATCCCCGACATTGTAAAATTCCGAACACTGTAATATTCACAAATATGACAAATTACCGAATAATAAAATTCCCGACACTGTAAAATTCCCAAATTGGAAAATTTTTGAATGATAAAATTCCCGAGAAATAAAATTCTCGAGATTGTGAAATTCACAAATTAGAAAAATTCCCAAATTATAACGTTCTCGAAAAATTAAATTTCTGAATAATAAAATTACCGACCCTGTAAAATTCCCACAATGGAAAAATATTCGAATAATAAAATTCCCGTCATTGCAAAATTCGTAAATTAGAAAAATTCCCGAATAATAACATCCTCGAATAATAAAATTCCCGACAGTGTTAAATTCCCAAATTGAACAAATTCCCGAGATTGTAAAATTCCCAACACTGTAATATTCCCAAATGAGCAAAATTCCCGAATAATAAAATTACCGATCCTGTAAAATTCCCAAAATGTACAAATTCCCGACACTGTAAAATTCGTTAACTGGAAAACTCCGGAATAATAACATCCCCAAATAATAAAATTCTCGAATAACAAAATTCCCGACTCTGTTAAATTCCCAAATTGGAAACATTGTCGAATATTAAAAATTCCCGAAATTGTAAAAATCCCAACACTGTAATAATGCCAAATTGGAAAAATTCACTAAAATTAAAATGCCCAACTCTGTAAAATTACAAAATTGTAAAATTGTAAAAAATTACCGAAATATATAATTCCCAAAAAGAAAAAATTCACGAGTAATAAAATTCCCAAATTGGAAAATCCCCTAATAATTAAATTCCCGATAACTAAACAAAATTCTCAAATTATAACATTTTTGAATTTAAATAATTAAAACATAATTCGAGGATTTTGTTTAGTTCGGATATTTCGGCAATTGTCTGTCATGAATTTTTTAATTTGTTAATACTATAAACTGTCGTGAATTTTATTATTCTGGAATTTTCCAATTCGGTAACATCATTATCTGTTCACAAATTATATTTTTTTGAATTTTTACAATTCGGAAATTATCTGTTTAGGAAATTTTCCAATTTGGAAATTATCCTTTTTGGAAGTTTTACAATTCGATAATTTTATTATTCGGGAATTTTTCAGTTCGGCAATTTTACAGGGTCGGGAATTTTATTTTTCGTGATTTGTCGGTCTCCCTTTTTTTAGTTAAAAATTCATACATTTCGTTGAAAATTTATCTTTTTAGTGGAAAATTGATCCTGAAAATTTTTTTAGAAAATTAATCCTCTTGATTGCAAATTTTGGTCTATTTATTGATTTTTTTAATTGAGAAATTTATCTATTTCACTTTTGATAGAAATTTATATTTTGTTGAAAATTCACCTTGTTTTGTATAAAATTACTCTACTGTTTAAAATTAGTTTCTTTTTTAATTGAAAATTAATTTCAAGTGAGCATTTAACTATTCCATGTATGGTGGAATATTCTAGTTTATTTAATATTTTATTGAAATTCTTCTTTTTAGTAAAAAATTAATTATCTTGTTAAAAAATTAGTTGAAAATTGGTATTTTTTAGTTAAATTAAACTGTTTTTCATTTAAAATAAAACTCTGCTCAAATTTCTAAAAGATCAAATAAATCAAAATCTAAAATATTTTATTATTCTTAATTATAATTTGCCTTAAATATTAACTATTAAATTTGTTTGTTTAGCAATGTTTGTTTTCAAAAATTCGTCTTTTCTGTAAAAATACTTATTATTTTTTGTAAAACAAAAAAAATTTTGTTCAAATAATTGTAAATCAATCAATGTAAATCCTTCAAATTTTAAACGAATGAAACATGCTATTATTTTTCTTTCATGCAAACAAAAATCCTAATATTTAGAATGTTCCCTAATCCTTAAATTAAAAAATCATGAAAACAATTTTTTTATAATAAAGGAAAATGATGAAATTGAACAATTTTGAAAAAATCTTTCGTAATTGTAAATTTTGATTTCAAATCGAAAGACTCAATAAAAAAAAGTTTTAAATATAAAACAAAAATATTAAGTAATTTAACATCCAAAGTATTCCAAACTGAAATTTTTACGGAATGCTCAATAAGGTGAACCGCAGACAGGTAAAGTGCTAGGGATGGGAATTTCCATAATCAGATCCATCTAGACTCTAGAGATGGGACGGGTGGTGTATGATAAATTCTCTAAGCCTAAGAGGGTCCACATATAAATTTTTGAAAAATTCGTTTTTTCCTTTTCTTTATTTAAAAATTTTAATATTTCATTTTTGGTAAACAATTGATTTTTTTTTAGTTAAAAAAAATCAACTATTTGGTTAGAACTTTTTTTTAATTAAATTTTTTATTCATTTTCATCTTTGCAATTCGAAAATTAATGAAATAATGAAAAACTATTCCATTTTAAGTAGAATATTTTATTTGGTCGAAAGTTGATCTTCTTTATTGTAAATGAATCCTTTTGCTTGCATTTTTTTTATTAATTTTTTTTAATTTAAAACTTAACTATTCCATTTTTAGTAGAATATTCATTCTATTTGGTTGATTAAATTAAAATTTCATTTTTTCAATTGAAAGTTAATCTTCTTGGACGAAAATTTAATTGTTTTCTTGAAAATTCGTTTTGTAAAAATTAAAATTGAACTTTTTCAATTAAAAATTTAACTTTTTCATATTTGGTAAACAATTGATCTCTTTCACTTAAAAATTCAACTATTTGGATGAAAATGCATATAATTTTTTTTAATTCGACTTTTTTGTCAAAAAATTAATCCTCTTGGTTGCCCTTTGTTTTTATGAAAAATCGATTCTCTTGTTTTGACATTTTTAGTTTTGTTTTAAATGTTGAAAATGCACGTTTTTGTTTGAAAATTAGTATGTTTTGTAGAAAATGAATCCCTTTCGTTAAAAATTCCATTATTGCCCTAAAAAATAATTCTTTATAATTAAAATTAAACTATTTTATTTTAAGTGGAATATGCTATTTATTTGAAAATTTATGTATGTGTTGAAAAACTACTATTCCATTGAAAATTCGTTTATTTTTTAAATTGAAAGTTACCTTTTTCAATTGAAAATTCACCTATTCAATTTTTGGTAGCCAATAATTAATATTTTTCACTTTAAAAAATCAACTGCCTGGTTTAAAATGCATGTATTTTGTTAAAAATTCCTTTTTTATTTTTGTAAATTAAGCTGCTTTGTTGAAAATTCACCTCTTTTTGGAAATTCGTTTTTTTTTTAAATTAATTATGTCAATCGAAAATTTAACCATTGGATGTTTGGTGGAATATTTGACTTGGTTGAAAATTCGTCTATTTGGTGGAAAATTAATCCTCTTGGTAAAAAAGTTGTTTTTTGTTGATGAAAATTCATTTTTTAAATTGAAAATTTAACTTTCCATTTTTGGCAGGATATTCAATTAAGTAATTCGTTCAAAAATTCATGTATTTTGAAAAAAATGAAATTTTTTATATAAAATGAATCGTCTTGGTTGACGATTCAACTATTTTGTTAATTATTTGGTTGACAATTAATCTTTTTGAGTTGAGGATTCAAGTATTTTGTTGCAAATTTGTGCTTTTTTGTTAAATTCAGATGTTTTTTATTCATAATAAAAATCTAAAATCATTTCTAATGTCTGATTATATAAACTATTTGCTAAAAACTTGAACTATTATAGATATAAAATATAAATATTTGGTAGAAAACTCGTTTTTTGTTTAATCGAAAATGATCTTTTCAACTGAAAATTTAACTTTTCCATTTTTTGTAGACAATTTTATTTTTTAGTTGAAAATCCAACCAATTGACTGGAAATGTATGTATTTTGTTGAAAATTCGTATTTTTTGTAGAAATTTTATCTCTTGTTAAAAGAAAAATTTTGTTTAAATAACTGCAATTCTTTCAAAGTGTTTGGAAATTCTTTGTAATTTTTAAAAGTCAACTGAAATTCTTAAAAATCTGTTAAAAATGTGAATAGTTGACAAAATTGAAAATGCTTTAAATCCAACTTTAATCAATGTAAATCCTTCAAAGTTAAAAAAAAAATTTATTAGCTTGCTTTCATGAAATTCCAAAATCATGAAAACTTTTTTTCTAAAAAATCAATATGATGAAATTAAACAATTTCGAAAAAAATCCTTCGGAATTGTAAATTTTTACTTTAAATTGAAAAGCTTAATGAAAAAAAATATATATATTTTGAAATATTACCCAAACAGATTAAGTAATTTAAAATCCAAATATTAAAAACTGGAATTTTTACGGAATTTTCCATACGGCGAACCGTAGTCAGGTATATCGTTGGGGATGGAAATTTCCATAATCCCATCTGGAAATGGGACTGTTAGGTGTATGGGAAATTCCCTAAGGGGAGAAAGCATCCAAATATTTGGGGTCGCTATATTCAGTGATTTTATTTTTTCACCTCCACCCCCTCAAAATTACATTTCAGACTGAAGCTGGTCACCTACCTGTTTTTAAATACGAAAGATAATTGAAATTTGATGTAAACACCAATTTGAATTGAAATTATTGAATAGGTTGAAAATTCAATCATTTTGTTAAAAATCATATTTTTTTAATCAAAAATTCAACTCATAGGACAAAACTTACTTGTTTTGGTTTAAGATTTATCTCTTTGGATGATAACTGAAATATTTTGTTGAAAAATCATTTTATTTATGGGTAAAAATTAACTTTTTTAACTACAAATTTAACTATTCCACTTTTTTTTGAAAATTGATCTCTTTTAGTTGAAACTTCAACTACTTGGTTGAAAATTGATGTATTTTGTTGTTAATTTATCCCATTTTTGTAGACAAATAACCTTCTTCATTGCAGTTCAAAAACCAATTTTCAAAATAAAAAAGTATTATCAACCACTTTATTTTAAAGTATAAACACGAATTTTGAACAAAATAGTTTAACACAAAACCAAATAGATGAGTTTTTAATTCATGAAGGAAACATTTTTATTCAAATTGTTAAATTGCCAACCCGATAATATACGTTTTTAACAAAAAAGTCAACTAAGACAATGCAGCTTCAACCGTAACAAAATTAATTTGTTACAAAGCATGTAATAATTAATAGTTTAACAAAAAGATTTTTATTTTATATTAAAAATAGTTGAATTCAACCGAAAAAGACGAATTTTTAAAAAAATAGTTGAGTCCTCCACCAAAAAGATTAATTTTCAACAAAGAAAAATTAATTTTTAGCAAAATAGTAAAATTTTCAACCAGAGATGAATTCTAAAAAAAAGTTGAATGGTTAACAAAATATATGAATATTTTCAATCGAGTATTTGAATTTTCAAATTAAAAAAGATAGATTTTCAAACAAATAGTTGAATTTAAGTTAAAAGAGAACATTTTTTTATAAAAAATGGAATAATTAAATCTTCAGTTGAAAAACATTTATTTTTAACAGAAAAAAAGGGAATTTTCAATATAATAGTTAAATTCTCAAATAAATGATTTAGTTTTCTACCAAATTTACTTGAATCGTCCCCAAATTTTTTATTTTCAACTCAATATTGTAAACTTTTAACAAAAAAATTAATTTACGATTAAATAGTCCAATTAAATAGAACCAATTTTTTAGAACCTTAAACAGGTTAATTTTCAACCAAGCCGTTGTATTTGAAATCAAAAATGAATTAATTTTAATAAGAAGATCTAAAATAAAAAATGGAATAGTTACATTTTCAGTGTTAAATTCCCAAATTGAACAAATTCCCGAGACTGTAAAATTCCCAACACTGTAATATTCCCAAATGAGCAAAATTCCCGAATGATAAAATTACCGATCCTGTAAAATTCCCAAAATGTACAAATTCCCGACACAGTAAAATTCGTTAACTGGAAAACTCCGGAATAATAACATCCCCAAATAATAAAATTCTCGAATAACAAAATTCCCGACTCTGTTAAATTCCCAATTAACATTTTTTAACATGCATTTTTAACCAAAGAGATAAATTTTTAATTAAAATGATGAATCTTCAAAAAAAAATAATTTTAAAAAGAAGAGTTTGAAAATCCAACAATTTCATGCAACATTAAATGATTTAGTTAAAAATTAACTTTTTTGTCGAAAATGTATAATTTTATTTTTGAAAATTCAACAAATTTGGTACAAAATTAAACTATTTGGAAAGTTAGCTATTTTGCAAAATAGTTGAATTTTCAACCAAAGAGATGGATTTTCAACTAAAATGATGAATATTAAAAAAAAAATCAAGAAAAGTATTCAACATCCAACCAAAAAATTTTTTATAAAAAAAGTTTTATAATAGCTTTATTAAAAATTAATAATAATAATAAAAACTTGTTAATATAATTTTATAATTAAAAAATAGTATATTATGCTATAATTTTGGAAAATTATTTAAAATATATAAGAGCACGCCTGTCAGGCCTACTTGAGTTTTTAATTTGTTGAAATAATGCAAATTTTATTAATTCCATTTTAGCCAGGGAACTAAGGCCTTCTTCTCAGTTACATTCCAACCTAAAAATAAAAAAATATCCACTATTCAAACAAAATAAAAATTTAAGTGGACCAGTAAGACGTATCCTTAGATATTTAAAAATATTTCCAAAATTTTCAGCACAATATATTCATTTTTTTTATTATAAAATCGCGAATTATAATAGCATGTAATTGATCACGTGACAGCCTATAATTAATAATTCAATTTAATATTTGTATTCATTAAAAATTTCTATGAAAAACAAGAAGTGACTTGCTAAGATCTCGGTGGTGTATTCGGTTAACGCTCCACTCGTACGATAATAGCTTTCCAGTTCAAATCCTCATAGAGGCAGATTTTTTACTCATTCCAAATTAAACAATTTCCCACTAAATAAGTTTTCTCTCTCTAAAAATTATAAAAATTTATCCGTTAAAAAATAAAGTCACTCTCATTTTCCGAGTTTTTCCCGTTTCTAACTCTTAGCTTTTTCCATGAAGTAAGACTTGTTATTATTCCGGAAATAGAAATCTTTATTGTTTAACGACAGGGCCTTTAAGAAATGTGGCTTCGTGTGCAGTTAGAATTCACCTCGGAATGCACAAAGTCAAGGTAAATGTGGCTATAATGAGAAAAAATTTTTAGCTGACGTTTAAAGCTTTGTGGACCGTTAGCGTTTTACGTTTAGAATTCCAGACGGGAGGATGAACCTTCTTCTTACATTGTTGTCGAAAACCTGATTCCTGATAGGATGTGACACTGCGTGAATTTAACTTTTAGTGGCAATATTTTTTTTATTTTTTTATTCAGGTTGTCTAGCGAATCTTTGGAACAAAATTCAAAGTTCAAAAATCCTTCGAAATATTCATAAATCGGTAGAGACCTTTGTGAAATCTCCTAAATCTTTGAAATTTTTTTGAAAGTATTTTATTTTGCATTCTGAAATCTTCTTAAATCTTTTTAAAATTTTAATATCATTTGAAATCGGTGCAATCTTTGACAATTGGTGTACACCGCTTTTGTGAAAATTTTGAAATGCTTGAAAACTTTTGAAATCTTCAAAAATATTTTTAAACCTTTTGAAATAGTTTGAAATTTTCGCAAAATATATTTAAATTTTCAAAAATCCATTAAAACTTTTGAAATCATTTTAAATATTTGAAATATGGTGTAAAACGCCTTTGTGAAATATTTGAAATGCTTGAAATCTTTTAAAATCTTTTTGAATATTTGAAATCATTCTGAAATCTTTGTGAAGTTTTTAGTAAGCGATTATCCTAAGTGTCTTTGACAACTAGTGTGCAATACCTTTGTAAATCATTTGAAAAGCTTAAGATCTTTTAAAAATTTTGAAATATTTGAAATCTTTCTGAAATATTTTATGACCGTTTCAAACATTAAAAATAGTTTTAAATCTTCACAAATCTTTGCAAACCCTTTTAAATCATTTTAAATCTGTGAAATATGGTGTTCAACGCCTTTGTGAAATCTTTGAAATGCTCGGAGTCTTCTGAAATCCTTAGAAATCATTAAAAATATTTTGAAATCTTCCAAAATCTTTTTAAACCTTTTGAAATAGTTTGAAATTTTTGCAATCTTTAAAATGAGATGTACAACTTCTTTGTGAAATATTTTTGAAGTGTTTTGAAACCATTTAAAATCTTTTAAATATATTTAAATTTTCGAAAATCTATTCTAACCTTTTTGGATAATTTTAAATCTTTAAAATATGGTGTACAACTCTTTTGAGTAATCTTTGAAATGCTTGAAATCTTTTTAAATCTTTTGAAATATTTGAAATCGTTCTGAAATCTTTGTGAAGTCTTTTATAAGCGTTTCAAATCTTTAGTATCTTGGCAACTGATGAGTAACGCCTTTGTGAAATCCTTGAAAGCCCTTAGATATTTTAAAATATTTTGAAATATTGGAAATCCTTCTGAAATCGTTCTGAATTCTTTTAGAACCGTTTGAAATCTTGAAATATTTTTAAATCTTCCGAAATCTTTTCAAACCTTTTTAAATCATTTCAATCTTGTAAATCTGATGTAAAAGGCCTTTGTTATTATTACACCATTAAGCCATTTCCCTTTCGGGGTAGGCGTGACTCACTCGGCAGGGGAAAGGAGTAGTGTGTGGATGGGATAGAGATTTTTCAGAT
>NC_046657.1:71330458-71347175 GCF_010883055.1 Belonocnema kinseyi | reverse complement strand
ATCTCGTTACTTACTTTGTCCATTAGGGATTTCCCGCTTATTATGCGCATGAATCTCATGTCAATTGCGTTAATTTTACTCTTATCTTTTTCTTGATAAGCTTTGTGAATTCTTCAAATCCTTAAACTGAAATCTTTGAAATGATTGAGACCTTTATAGAACTTCTGAAACATTGTTTTATCATTCTGAAATCGTTTTGAAGTCTTTTTTGTAACCGTTGGAAATCTTTAAACTATTTTTTAAGGTTCAAAAATATTTTCAAACTTTTTAAAATCGTTTTAAATTTTTTAAATAATTTAAAATGTTTTGAAATCTTCAAAAATCTTTTTAAACCTTTTGAAATAGTTAAAAAATTGGAATCTTTAAAATGAGATGTACAACGCCTTTGTGAAATCTTTGAAAAGCTCGAAATCTTTTTTTAATCTTTTTGGAATATTTGTCATCTTTCTGAAATCTTTGTAAAATCCTTTACAACCGTTTGAAATCTTTAAAACATTTTTAAATTTTTGAAATATTTATGAAATCTTTGCGAATTATTAAAAATTTTTTAAATATTTTAAAACATTTTAGAATATTTTTAATCATTCTGAAGCCGCTGTCAAATCTTTTACAGCCGTTTAAAATCTTTTAAACATTAAAGAAAAATCTTTTGAAATTCAAGTGAGAATTTTTCGAAATTGTTGAAATTTAAAAATTGTGTGAAAATTTAACTATTTGATAGAAACGTCGACTTTTCTTTAGATTGAAAAAAAGAAGATCAGTTTTTTATAATTAAAGTTAAACTCCTGTTGAAAACGCGTTTTGTAATTTAAAAATTCATTTCTCTTTTTAAAAATTTCATCTTTTTGGTAAAAAATATAACTGTTTGGTCGAAAATGAAGTTATTTAATTAGAAACTCGACTATTTGGTTAAAGATTTATGTTTTGTTGTTGAAAATTCTTTTACTTTTTGAGTAGAATGTTTTTTGTTTTGTTTGTTTGTTAAAATGCAACTACTGGGAATACAATTTTGCATTTTCGGTTAAATTCAACTATTTTTTCGAAAATTTTTTCAATTAAACGAAAATTAACAAAGTTATAGCATTTTCGAAAAAAAATAAAAAACTGAAAACTTAATTTTTTATGGATCACTGTTTACAGGATACGTAGTTTTTATTTTTTTCGTAACAACATTAAAAATGAAAAAATTAATTTTTTTTTGTAGAAAATCTTGTTTTTGTTTTTGTTAAAATGCAACTATTTGGTTGAAAAATAAATTGCTTAATGTGAAAATTGAATCATTTAAAAGAAAAAATGTTTTTCAAAAATTAATTTTCAGAACTGATAATTTAACTAATTGGTTGAAAATTCATCTTTTCGTCGAAAATGACATTTTTTGTCAAAAAATCATATTCTTGGGTTGAAAGTTAAACTTTTTTGTAAAAAACTCATTTTTTTATTGAACATTAATTTTGTTTAATGAAAATTTAACTCTTGTTGAAAATCCATATTTTTTATTTAAAAATTCATCACTCTTCAGAATATCTTTCTTTTTCGGTTAAAAATGCAACTGCTTTTGTTGAATATGAATTTTATTTTAGTTGAAAATTCAACTATTTGGTTGAAGTTAAAACATTTTGTTGTATTTTTGTTCATGAAAATAAATTTTTTAAACTGTGAATTTAACTAAGTGGATGAAAATTTATATTTTTGGTTTGGAATTTCAAAACTTGTACTGTTTTGTAGAATTAAAAAAAAATTAATGCAAATGTAACTATTTCCCTTTTTATTAAAACTTAATATTTTATAGCTTAAAAGTCCAACTATTTAGTTTACAATTTATGTAATTTGTTGAAAATTCTTTTTTTGGTAATAAATATTAAACTTCTTGGTGCAAAAATTTAACTATTCCTTTTTTTGGTTAAAAATTAATTTTTTTACGTTTCAAAATTTAACTATTTGATTTAAAATTTATGTAATTTGTTCAAAATTCGTCTTTTTTGGTAAAAAATTAATCTTTTTTTACTTTGAATTTTAACACTTTTCTGGGAAATTCAACTCTTTCATATTAAATTGCACCGTTCTGTAGAAGATTTGTTTTTTATTGTAAATTAATCATTTTTAAATGAAAATTCATCTGCTTGATTAAAAATTCAACTTTTTGTTTAAAAAATTATTTATTTTGTTCAAATTTAATTTTTGTTGTTGTTAAAAACTTATTTTTTGTAATAAAAAATTCAACTATTCCATTTTTGTCAAAAATGGATCTCTTTTAGTTTAAAAATTAAAAAAACAAACTATTTAGTTGAAAATTCCACTGTTTTTGTATAAAATTATTCTTCTCGATTGAAAACTCATCTACTTTTCCGGTTAAAAAATCAAACTCTTGTTAAAAAATGCCTATTTCATATTAAAAATTATTATCCACCTTAAATCGAAAAACTAGTTTAATATTATCTTGAAATTCTGTCTGTGTTCCATTTTTTCTTTATTTTTAACTACGTCTTCAGGACCTGCTCGACGAGTACTCAAGGTGGCTTTCGAGCCACGAAATTTAAAGGGGGGCTCCGATCCTAAGGCTTAGGACTCAAGTCCCAAACCCTTTCAAATCAATTGGGACACAGGGCAATGAGCCGTACCACAAAGAGAGAAGAAATCTGAAAAAAATCTGAGAGCCCTCTCGAAAGCATTTCATCTCACTTGAAACCTGAAATTGTTTATCATTCCATTTTTATTTTTTATTTTTTATTTATTCGTTTTTTTATTTTTTTAATCCACTAGCATCATCAATCGCGCTGAGGAGACAAATAATGTTTAATACAAAATACGATCAGATTTCTGGGATTTTTTTCCAATGAAATAGGTTTTATTTCAAAAGATTAATTTTCAACTTTAAAGATTGCGAAAACTAATCCTACTTTGTTCAAAAATCATTATTTAGTTGATGATTCATCATTTTGGTTGAAACTTTTTTTTTGTCAAAATTTAACTATTTTCTTGAAATTTTTTTTGTTTAATTCAATTTTTTAACTGAAAATTTTAATATTCCATGTTTGCTTTTTAGCAATCTTCTTCAGTAGAAACTTCAGTTATTGGGTTGAAAATGTATGTATTTTGTTAAAAATTTGTCTTTTTGTGAGTGTAAAAATTCAACGATTGAGTTAAAAATTAATTTTTTTAATTGAAGATTTACTATTTTAATTAAAAATTAATTTATTTCCATAAAAATTTAACTATTTGGTTGAAAATTCATTTATTTTATTGAAAATTTGTCTTTTTTGTCAAAAAATTCAACGATATTGGTTTAAGAATCTAATTTTTTTGTTTAAGATTGATTATTTGAGCAAAAAATGTATTTCTTAGCATCTCTTTAATAACTGAAAATTCTTTTTTTTTGTAAAATTCTTTTTTTGGTAATAAATATTAAACTTCTTGTTTCCAAAATTGAATGTTTTGATGGTTAAAACTCATTATTTTAGTTAAACATTTATTTCCTTACTTCAAAATTAATTTTTTTTTAAATTCATCTATTCTGTTTAAAATTTGTCTTTTTTTTGTAGAAAATTAATTTTTTGGGTAAACATATTAACCATTCGATAACAAATTCATGTATTTCGTTTAATATTTATTATTTTAGTTCAAAATTAATTTCTTTGCTGAAAAATTGTAACAATTTTGTTGAAAGTTTATCTCTTTTCTTAAAAAATTGTTCTTTTTGGTAGCAAATTTATCTTTGGTTCGAGAATTCAACTACTGGCTTTAATTTTTTTAAGATCTGTTATTTTGATAAAAATAATTTCTTTACTTGAAATTTAATTACTTTGTAGAAAATTCATCTATCTTATTGCTTTTTTTGAGTGCTAAAAATCCAACTATTGGGTTAAAAATTGATTTTTTTGTTGTTGAAAATTCATTACTTTAGTTAAAGATTAATTTCTTCACTGCAAAATTTACCGTTTTTGTTGACGATTTATTACTTTAGTGTAAAATTAATTTCTTTCCTTATAGCAAATTAAATAATTTCTAAAAGTTTTCAATGAATTTTTAATAATGGAAATTTAACTATTTGGTTGAAAACTTTTTTATTTTGTCCACACTTTATCTTTTCAGGTAGAATATTAATCCTCTTAGTGACTAATTCGCCTTTTTGGTCGAGAATCAAACTATTACTTTGAAAACACCTTAAAAAATCCAGGTTAAAATTTCATGTATTTTGTTAAAAAATGCTTTTTCCAGAAAATTAATCCTTTCATTTTTAAACTAATTTTTTTACCGAAAATATAGCTATTCTATTTTTGTTCGAAAACTGATCCTTTTAGTTGAAAATTTCCTTCTAGTCTTTTTTTGGGGTTGAAATAAAGAGATGAAGAAGAAGAAAAAAACAAAAAGAAGAAGGACCAGGCGGAACAAGAAAGAACAAGAAAGAGCAAAAAGGAACAAGAAAGAATCAGAAAGAAAGAAAAGAACAAGAAAGAACAATCAAGCTCTCTCTCTCACCCCCCCCCCCCCCCCCCCCCCCTCTCTTTCTCTCGCCATAGGTATAGCGATTTTGTGTGTTATTAGTGAAGCCTTATGTAATTATTAGGTATATTTCAACAATTTTTGATGTCGAATGAGTTCAAAGTAAAACGACTTCAATCAACATCTTATAAAGTTATCACTTCTGCGGGGCGTTCCACGGCGGCTCACGTTTTTTTTTAAATTTACTTAGATGAATTTTCAACCATATAATAATTTGTTTAACTAAATTGAACCTAAATGGGCTCATTTCGAGCAATAAGAAAATACCTGAGTCGCAAATCAGTTTTATGACAAATTAAGCCGTAAATAAAACCCCATTTTATATTTGCATATTTGGGACTCTATTATATGTTAATCACTTTTCTATGAATCCACACTTAAAATTTTCAGTTCCTTTGTATTTTCCCTAAGTTCCTAAGATTGCTATGCAATTAGTCTGCCTTGTAGATGCACCCTTGCAAAAACAAAGATGCAAAAATAAATAAGAAAAAAAAGAAAAAAAAGAGAAGAACAAAGAAGAAGAAAAAGAAGAAAGAAACAGAAAGGAGAAGAGAAAAGAAAGAACAAGAAAGAAAAAGAGAAAGAACAAGAGAGAACATGAAAGAAAAAAGCGGAAGAAGAATTTTTTATTTACTTAGATGATCTTTCAACCAAACAGTCAAATTTTCAAATAACAAAAATTACACTTGAACCAAAAACAGTTGCATATTTAACAAAATCATTGATATTTAATCAAAATCAACAAAATAGTTTTTTCAGTCAAAGACTTGAAGTTTCCGCGAAGTAATTAAATTTTTAACCAAAAAAACAATGCTTTTTTAACAAAATAGTTGAATTCTCAACCAAAGAAATAAATTTTCAACTGGAATAGTTCAGTTTTCAATTCATAAAATAATTATTTTAAACAACAACCCAAAACGAATTTTCAACATAAATGATAAATCCTCAACAAAAATTTAATTTTAAAAAAGTGCTTCAATCTTTAACCAAGTTGTTGAATTTTGAACCCAAAAAGATAAATTTTAAATAAATAATGGAATGGAATGGATGCTTCTAATGTGTCCCCTAAGGGTTTACATTTTTCTTGCACCTTCTTCCCTATTCCTTTACACAACACCCACACACTTAATCGGTGGTGAGAGGGGGACCTACAATTTAAGGTGGGTTCCGAACCACCAAGAGCAACAGCTTTCAGTACTTTAAGAAAACCTTTTTCTCTAGAGGTACCGGTCCCACGACTCTCCGGAGATGAATAACTAACTCCCTTGCTAGGCTAGTGTACTAATATATGTACTAATAGATATTTTTAAAAAATTATTGAAGAAAGAAGTTAATTTAAACCAAAAAAGACGAATTTTTAATAAAACAATTAAAAACTCAATCAAAGAAGATTAATTTTCAACCACATGATTACATTGTTATTTTTAAAGATTTACTAAAACAGATGAATTTTAAAACCAAACAGACAAATTGAAAAAGAAATATTTTATTTTAAATCAAAGAGATAAACCTTTAACAAAAAAAATCAATTTGCAAAAAAGCATTTCAACTTTTACGCAAGTAGTTAAATTTTTCAACTGAAAAAGTTCAATTTGCAAGAAAATAATTAAGACTTCAACTAAAGAAATAAATGATAAACTAAAATGATGAAGCTCCAACTTGAATAGTATTAATATTATTAATATAAAGAGAAGAAGAAAGAAGAAATAAAAAGCAGGAGGAGAAAAATTAGATGAAGAAGCAGAAGTCAGTTCTTATAATTTTTAAGTAAACTAAGATTTCAATGCAATTAGTGTGCCTGGTGATACACCTTTCCAAAAATAAAAATGCAAAGAAAAAGAAAGAAGCTTAAAGAGTATTCAAGAACAATGGACAAGAAACAAAAAGAAGAAGAAAGAAGCATAGAGAACAAGAAAAAACAAGAAATAGTAAGAAACAACAAGAAAGACAAATAAATAACAAGAAGAGAGAACAAGAAAGAACAAAAAATAAAATGAGAGAACATTAAAGGAAAATAAATCAAAAGAAGAAAGAAGAAGAAAGAAAACAACAACGAAGAGAAAAGAAGAAAGAGCATAAAAGAATAATACAGAAGAAGAAGGAAGAAGAGAAACCAAGAAAGAAGAAGAAATTAAATGAAGGAACCAGAAAGAGAAAGAAAGAACTTAAAAGAAAAATGAACAATACATAACAAGAAAGAACAAAAAAGAAAATGCGAACAAAAAAGGAAGAAGAAGAGCGAACAAGAGAGAAGAAAAATGAACAATAAAGAACAAGAAGAGGGAACAACAAAAGCATAAGAGGGAAGAAGAAAAAGTAAGAAAGAACCAGAGAGAAAAACAAAAACGAAGAGAGAAGAAGAAAGAGTTTGAAAGAATAATACAAAAGAGGAAGAAGTAAGAAGAAATAATAAGAAAAATGAACAATAAATAACATGTAAGAACAGTAAGAAAATGAGAGCACAAGAAAGAAAAATAGATAAAAAAGAAAAATAAGAGAGAAAAGAAAAGAAGTAGGTAGAAAAAAGAACAAGATAGAAGATAAGAAAAGAAAAAAAGAAGGAAGAAAGCAGAAGAAGAACAAGAGAGAACAAGAAAGACGAAAAACCCTCACAGCAATAGGATATACCGGGATATCCCATTTGATCCCATTTATCTCCCAGATTGTCCCAAGGATATCCCGCAAGGCGGAAATTTGGATATCCAAGGGATAATCGCTGGGACGTTTATGGGATATGCAAATATCCCAAGTAGGATATAGAAAATTAATATATATCCTACTTGGAACGTTTGAATATCCCGTAAACGTCCTCGGGATATCCAAATTTCCGCCTTGCGGGATATCCGACGGGTTATCCCTAGGATATCCTTGGGACAACCTGCGAGATAAATGGGATCGAATGGGATATCCCGGTATAACCTATTGCTGTGAGGGAAGAAAGAACAAGAAAAAGAAGATAGAAGACAAAGAAAGACCAAGAGAGAACAACAAAGACGAAGAAGAAAGAACAAGAAAGGACAAGAAGGAGAAAAAAGAACAATAAAGAACAAGAACAAAATAAGAACACCAGAAGTAAAGGGAAATAAAAAGAAAGAAGGAGAGAGAACAAGATAGCAGAATGAAAGACAGGACAAGGGAGAAAAAAATAAATAAAAAGAGATTTAAAAAAGATGAAGAAAGAACAATAAAGAAGAAGAAGAAAGACAAAATCGCAAGAAAAAGAAATAACAGGAAAGAACAAGAAAGAATAATAAAGAATAAGAGAGAACACGAAAGAATAAAGAAGAAGGAAGACGAACAAAGAACAAGAAAGAAGAAGAATGGACAATAGAGAACAACAAAGAAGAAGAAAGTAGAAGAATAGAAAATAAGAAATAAGACGAGTTCAGAAGAAAGCAGATGAAGAAAGAAACAGAAATAAAGAATAATAAATAAAGCATAAGAATAAGATGATGATCAAGAAGAAGAAGACTTGGATCGCGTAAATTGTAAATTGTAAAAGAGGGGCCTCTCCGGTTTACTCAGCCGGTATAGCAGGAGGGCCGGGGGCCCCTAACACGACCCTACCTCGTCGGGTGGGTAAATGGGTATATAAGCCGGGCCCCGTCGATTCTGACTCGACACACACGACCCAACCTTCATCCCGATCGCCTACTTGTACTCTCCCTCGCTAAAATTCCAAACGAGCTTTGTGAACGCACGCGCGCGAACTCTGTTTCTTCACGCACTTTTGCTAACGAGTTAATACAGAAGACGTACTGACCAAAAAACACAAGTTTCGGTGCAACGAAATCTTCCAGTGAATCTTAACTTCGCTAGAAAAACCAACAACAGTGAGTACAATTCAACAAAATCCAAATTTTCGTCCTCAAATTGCAACAACTCATTTTACACTCTTCATTCTTCAATTCCCTCATTCGGGTACAAGTTTTCAACTTGCTAATATGGGAAAAAGAGTGAAGAAATTCAATTTTCAATTTTGTAAAAATTGGTAAAGGAAGGAAGAAATTTCAATTTCTTTTTTTTTCTTTTTTGTTTTTTGTTTTTTTTTTTTTCATTTTGTGACAAGAATTTCAACTTTGACTGCAAAAATTAATTTCTTTCATTTCAATTTTTTCTACTTTATCAACAACAATTTCAACTTGAATGGCAATAATTGGTAAAGTAATAAAGAAATAAAACTGTCAACTTTGATTGAAAACGTGCAAGTAATGAAGGAATTACAATTCTTTTCATTTCAGCTTTTTCTGCTTTGTCAATAATTTCAAATAATTACATTGGTAAAATTGTTAAAGTAATGGAGTAATCACAGTTTCTTCATTTCTGTTATTTTCAACAATTTCAACTTAGATTACATTGTTTTTTTTTAATTAATGAAGTAATTGGTAAAATAATTCATTTCAAATAGTACAATTTCACCTTAAATTGCAAAAATTTCTGATTTTATGAGGAAATTGGTAAAATAATGAAGTTTGTAAAATAACACAAATTTACCATTTTTTTAAATTCTTGAACAATTTCAACTTAGATTGCAAAAATTGTGAATTTAATGAAGAAATAAATAAATTAATGAGAAATTGGCCAAGTGTTGAAAAATTAAGACGCTTTCATTTTAATTGCTTCCCTTTAAAATTTTGGAAGAACAATTTCAACTTAGATTGTAATTTTTCAAAGTAATGAAGAATTACAATTTCTTTCATTTCGACGTTTTCAAATCTTTTAACAACAATTACAACTTAAATTGCAAAAATGGTTAATTTAATGAAGAAATTGGCAAAATATTGAAAATTTTATTTCATTTCAAATTTTTGGAAGAACATTTTTACTTGAATTGCAAAAACTGAATTTTATTTTAATTTCTTTAATTTAAAGTTTAAAAAAAATGTTTGAACAAAGATTGAAAAAATAGTTAACTTAATGAAGAAATTGGTTAATTAATTTAATATCAACTTTTTTCAAAATTTTGAACAACTTCAACTCGCATTGAAAATCCTTTTCAAGAAATTGGTAAAATAATAAAAATTGACAATTTATTTCTTATCAATTTTTCTATATTTACATAAAAAAATTTCAACTTAATAAAGAATTCGTTTCAGTTCTGAAGAAATTATAAAAATAATAAACTTGTGAAGTAATAAAAAATTAACAGATTCTTTCATTTCAATTTCATTAACTTGAAAATTTTGAACCAAAATTTTTTTAAGTAATGAAGGAATTGATAAAATAATAAAAATTGACAATTTCGTTCATTTCAAGTTTTAAAGAAGTTTTGTAAAACAATTTCAAGTTAGATTGCAAAAATTGTTAATTTAATGATGAAATTGCTAAAGTAATGAAAAATTGTTGAAGTAATAAAGAACTGAATGTTTTTTCAACAACAATTTAAAAAATTGTTAATGCAAAGCAGAAACAAAAATTGTCAACGCATGAAAACAATAAGAAAACTTGGAAATCTTTGTTATTGATAACAAGTTTGATCTCATTTCTTCAGTTTGCCAACAGTAACATTTGAACGAAAACAATTATTGCATGAAATGTATTAATTCAAAAGTTTAAAATATTTTACAGTACTGAATAAATTGAAAACAATTTAAATTTAAAAATTCCTTTCATTAGAAGTTATTAAACCTTTTCAACAACAATTTCACCTTAGGCTGCAAAAATTATTAGTGATGAACAATCGTTACATAAGAAAATGAAAGTTTGACAATTTCTTAAAATTAAAATTTGCCAACTTCTACGACAATTTCAACCAACATTTCTAAATTGCATTAAATGTATTATTTAATAAGTGTAGACAAAGCGTAAAAAGTTCTAAGTTTTTAATTAAATTTTTCAGTTTGTGGACAAGTTATTAAAATAAAGAAGAAGTGGACAACTTATTTCATTTAACTTTTTTCAACTTTAACAATTTCAACAAAAATCGTGAAACTAACAAAAAATTGAAAACAGTCAATTAATGAAAACAATTTTAAAAAACTTGGAAATCTTTGTTATTCAAAAGAAGTTTGATCTCAATTCTGCAGTTCACAATGTATTAACAAATAATTATTGCATTAAATGTATTAATTCAAGAGTGGAGACAAAGTGCAACGAGTTCCAAGTCTAGAATTTGCCTTTCCAATTTGTAAAAGTGACAATTTATTTGCAATGTTCATTTCATCAGGTACTCTCAATAAACGAACAATCTTCATACATTGCCATCAACAATCAGTGTTTCTGTCGTGATAATGTGGTGTTTTTTCTCTCAATCTTATTCGTGTTTAGTGAAAATTTACTTTCAAAAGTAGTGGTCAAGAGTGTTTGCAGTTCAGATTTCAGTGCACTGAGAAAAATATTTTATTCAGTAAAAAAAAAAAACAACGATTCGAGGGCTGTAGCAGAAACAGAATTTTGTTTTATGAAAGAAAGCAAATATTGTTGTAAAAACAAAAGTTGCTTCTACAGCAAAAGAATCTTATCCCAGCCAAACATTTTTCTCAGTCATGCCATTTTCTTTAAACACATTTTGTTTTATGCATCGTCTCACGTTTTGTCAACAAATGATTGCAGTTCACTATTTAACTTTCAAGATTTTAAAAATAAAATAAAAAGGATTTGAATTGAGTGAATACTGTTCTACATTCTCAGAAAAGAACGATTCGCAAAATTGCTCTATTTGCATATTTGAGTTCTTAATTAGTCCGTCGCTTATCGGCAATTAGCTTCCGCCACTCTACCTCAAGGCCACACAAATCATTTTTTTCCATTATCCACTTAATACGCAATTATCATTAAAAAAACGTTTCTTGTATTAAAAAAAAAACTAGAGCAAAAAGCAAACTTCGCAGTAACCAACTTTTATGAGATCTTAGATGAGATCAAATTCGGAATACAAAATTCAGATCTTTTATTCATCTTTTATACGCAGAAATTTATTTCAGAAAATCATGCCAACAAATCATCTCTTATCTCTGGTACGAAAACTCTCTGATAAATTAGTTTTCTCCCTTGCGAAGGAAATATCAAGATAAACCTGGCAACACCGAAGGTTAAATAACAAAATATTTTTAAAAGCAGTTTATATTTGTGAGCGAATCCCTTATTATTGGAAACTTCCATTCTTGAAGCCTTTTAGACAAAGCATGGTATATAATCAGTTTCAAAAGAACCTTAAAGGAAAAAAGGTTGCATCTTGAGTTTTGTAACGAGTTTCGAAAACTCGCGTAAAATATATTTAACGAGGGCTCTCGAGGTCAAGAGAAAAGAGATGAATTCCTTGGGTTTGTAAACTTTGAGACTTCTCTCCGAAACTCAACTGTAATTACAAACAGTTTAGTCGATGCCTGTTGCTAAGGACTTATCGATTCAACGTGACTCGCTTTTAGAAATGATAATCTGAACAATCTTCTCGGAAAAATAATTCCCTTCTAATTGTAAGAAAAATTTTAACAATGAACCATTTATAATTAACAGTTTAGATCCTTTACTAATGAATCAGTGTTTTGGTGATTGCAAATGTATGCAAGAGATTTCGCAATAATCGAGTATGTGTCGATTATTTATGATACTGCGAGTTCTTGATAAAAAAAGTCAAGCACGTTTGTATCGCTCGTATATTGAGAATCAAAGTAAGATAATTGCGATTGCGTTTATGCATGCAGGTGCATAATAGCATTGCCAAACACAACCCACGTAAACCGAAGAAAAAACTGGATCTCTTAAAATAACCAGAGGCATTCATTTTTAAAATAAGAAAGAAAAACAGTTACAACATTATTTGAAGATCCATTCGGTTCAATGTCACTAAATTCAGTCCCCCTCGTCACCAATCCATAACAACTTGTTTCTTTGATCCGCTCGTTCCCTCTTTTAGCTCGTTGACTCGGCCGTTCATTACTACAGTTCCATTCATAGAGCACTATTTGTCGCATCATTCAATCGCTTGAACCTTTAAATGAAAGATTAGAGACTGGATTCCATTCGCATCAATGACCTCCGACCAATTTCTGATTTAAATTATCCAAACATCCATGAAAGTGTTCCTAATGTTGCATCTCGTGTGCCTCATTTGATTGTCTAGCGCAGTAGCACCGTCCCCCAACTTTGGAAGCATTGATCCCTAATTCCCTAATTTAGATTTAAAGAGTTCTTTCTTTTAAGGTAGCATCATGATGAAGAATATTCTAGTCCTCTCGATATGCTTACTGGCGGTGAAGACTGTCGTCACGATGCCGGTGGCAGAGGAGCCAGCAAAGGAGGGACTCATGGCTGAACCCGCGAAGGCTGCCAAAAGTGCTGAATCCGCGCCAGTTGAACCTGCCAAGTCTGCAGCCGTAAAGGCCGCCGAACCTCTCGCTTTGAGCGACGAACCCGCAAAGGTTGTTCCTCTGACTGAGAAGCTTGCCGCAGAAACTCACACACATAGTCTGCGATCTGCCGATGCTGATAAATCAGCTGAGAGCAAGGAAAGTGACGAGAGTCTCGAAAGTGCAGAAAGTTCAGAGAGCAAAGAGGAGAAGAAGCTAGCAGAAGAGCCCATGAAAGAGGAGAAACCTTTGATACTCGAAGAGAAGAAACCCGAGATTGAGGAGCCAAAACCCGTAGCCACTGAAATCACCGAGAGCAAATTTGTCGCCAGATCTGAACCAGCTCAAGAGCCAGCTGCTGCGGTTTTGCCTGCTTTGGCAATTGCTGATGCTGCTGCAGTCCCAGCAGATGCTTCCTCCGATGAGAAGAAAGAGGAACCCAAAGAAGCCAGTTTGGCGAGACACGTTGGAGAGCCAATTGCTGAGGAAAAACCACTAGAAAAGTCTGCAACACCATTGGCTGAGGAGAAGGAAGTCACGGCTGAAGAACCCAAGAAGGAGGAAGAGCAGCTTCCAGAAAAGGAGGAATCCAAACGTGAAACTGTTACCGAAACCAAACAGGGAGCCAGATCTGAAGAAGCCACTTCTGTCGAATCAGCCGAACCTGTCAAGATTGAGTCACCTATTGGGATTGAGGAAACCAAGGTCCAGGAAACAGTCAATGCCGAACCCGCTCTCAAGTCTGCCCCAATTGAAGCTGCCGTAGAGAAGGTAAGACTCAATTTCGGATTTTGAATGGTATTAAGTGTGTAGTCTTTTTGTTTTCTTTTCTAACCAATTTTTCATTTACAGAAGGAGATCAAGCTTGAGGAAGCAGTTGTTGCCCCAGCACACATTGAATCCCAGGAGAATGCGAAGGCACTCCCAGCTCCAGAAGTCAAAGCCGAGGAAAAGCTCATGGAAATTGCAAAGCCAGCAGAAGAGAAGGAAATGAAGGCCGAGGCTCTCCCCAAACCCGAAGAAGTGAAAGAGGCAGCAACACCCGAAAGTTCGGAAGCAAGCCTGAGCAGCAGCAGTTCCAGCAGCAGCAGCAGTGATTAGTCCACAAAAAGCTCCTCTTAAGCGGCTAACTTGTTTACAGAAAATCGTATTTCATTCCGATGTATCTAAGTAAGAGAGTAAGTGTGAGAGTGATAGATGAGTGTTGAATGCAAGCGAGAGAGAGAGAGAGAGAGAGAGAATGTGCGTGTCCCGGAAAGATATTGGGAACTGAACTCCAGGAACCTTTGCAGTAAATTCACTCAGGGGTTGAATGAACATTTACGGCAGTTTCAGACTGAGCCACTAGGCGGCGGAGCGTATGATTCGGTTCCCAATAGAGGGCGAGAGTGTGACTATCGATATATCGAAATATATCGATCGCGATCAATTCCGTAAGTAACGTTTCTTCCTGACCGGGATGGCCTCGGGTAGGATAGAGGGATCTTTCTTCAATGAAGAAATTTTCGGACTCGGGGCCAACGCTCCGTTCGCTGGGACGAAGCTCGTGCTACCCGGTTTTCATTCCAATTTTTTTCCTCTTCCTAAAAATCTGCCCGAGAAAGCGGTTCTTCCAAAATTTCTAGCGAGTAGATACTTTAGTTCATAGTTGATGATTACTATTATTACAGCTATTATATTATTCCAGTACCGCTATTATTGACAACACAAAATTCGTGTACCGCTATTAATCTATTATTTGTACTATTACACTATCATCATCGTTACAATAATAATTATTATTGCTATTATCCTGCTGTCTTTCCTTTCAACCCTTTCAAATTCGATTTTGAAGTCTCACTAAGCGCGGATTAGATGCGCGTGCGCAAGAGGCGTGGCCCAAGCGGGCGCTTCGTGAGTCCAGGAAAGGAAAATTGATCATTCTTGATGATAAAAAAACGTGAGTGATCTACATGTTGAGAGACAAGAGCACGCGTAACATAAGAATTGATAATAAAGTGAGTCACGTACGATTGATTAGCATTCCAGTTCTACCTACAAGAGATAATGAGAGTCTTCCGCGATGTAATAAACTGCTCTGGCCAAGAGGTTCTTAATTATAATAAGGCTGATTTGATAATTGATGCTGATTTGATAATTGATGCGGATTTTCCCGTGACATAAGTAGTCATTCGATTTTCAATGACAAAAAACTATTAGTTTGACTTTTGAAAGACATTTAATATTTTCCTCGAAGGAAACTGAAGGTAAAGCTGTTGAAGATGGAATTAAAATAATGAATAATGTCTTGCTTAAGATGTGCTGGTTGAGCGTCGAGGCGAGAAGGATGATGAACTTAACATTTCTCCATTATAGGCGCGCATCAATTCATCAAAGGACGAATTAAAAACTTAAGTGGGAGAGAAGAGCATAAGGTCAGTGGATACAACAAAATGTCAAGGCGGTCGTATGCAATGCAAGTGTGTTTTACATTTTGCAATAACTAACTTGGATCCTTTCATACAGAGTTGGGTACTTGTTACAAGTAGGGTGTATACTAGGGAGGGGAAAATTTTTTTTCTTCTTCGAATTTTCATGCATATCAACCGCAAATATGGCCAAATTTAGAAAAAAATAGATCCATAAATCCGTCTTTCCCAAAAAAGACCTTTTTGTACATTTTATTCAGAACCGTCAATATTAGCTGGATCAAGTTCAAACTCAAAATTTCTCTTCAATATTAGACATAGAATATGCATAAAATATTACTTTTTAAATATGACCCCCGCATAGTATGTTTTATAGGATCACAAAAAAACCCATAAGTGAAAAAATGAATTTTGCGAGTTTTTGGCGCTAATTATTCTTTTCTTGTGGTTTTTAAAATGAAAATTCTTTCTGATACATAAAGACTTTATACTGATAATTAGATATTTACATACACTTTTAAAACAATTTATTATTGTTTTTAGCAATTTTCTCTTAGAAAAGAGTTAGAAAGTCGCAGTTTTTTCAAAAGTCCTATTTTCAACTAAAGTGAAGTGATACTTAATTAATTTTAACAAAAATGATTGTTTCAAACATTTATTATTATTGCTAATAATATTGTTTTTGAATAATGCTAGAAATTGCCATTTTTCCTGAAATGTTCAACTTTTTATCCACTTTTCACTTGGAGTTGACATTTATTTCAAAAATAGTTGTTTAAACAATTTAAAGGGAATAAATAAAAATAATAAAAAAAACAATCAAAAGTAGTAAATAATTCAAGTTAAAGAAAATAATTACTTTAATAATTGATTATCATTTTTAATAATACTCTCTTTGCTTACCTTAATAATTAATTAAGTTTAGCAAAAATCATTGTTTAAACAAATTATTAGTGCTTATAGCTATCCTCTTCTACATCATTACTAAATAGTAGCGCTTTTTCTGAAATTTTTATTTTATTTTTTTCCATTTTTCAATTATAGTAAAGTAATAATTAATTAAAGTTACCAAACATACTAGTTTAAACAATTTATAATTATTTTTCTTAATATTCTCTATTTTTCATTGCCTAATAGTAGAAAGTTATGATTTTTTTTGAAATTTTAAACTATTTTTCACTTGGATTGACTTAATTAAGTAAATTGATCATAAACAATTGTTTAAACAACTTGCTATTTATAACTATCTTTATCTAGATTAATGCCAGAAAGTTGCGGTTGTTTTCAAAATCTAGCATTAATGCAGAAGAATACAGTTAAAAACAATGAAACCCAGCTTTATAGCAATTATCTATCAGAAGATAGATATAAACAATACTACATTTTTAAAATAAAAACCTTTGTTAACCCTTAAACGGCCAAAACGCCACTACCGGAACACTGCTTTTCAACGGCCAATAACTAAGACTATTCGACACTAGAAAAAATTGAGACACATATATTTTTATTGCTTAAGATCTC
>NC_046657.1:71325241-71330358 GCF_010883055.1 Belonocnema kinseyi | reverse complement strand
TTGATGATAGTTGGGCAACGTAAATTTTGTTTGCGGCAGACGGACGATAGATATTCGTGAATCATTTTACTCTTACACGATGCTTAGAATTATGAAAATTTTGTCTTGAAAAACTATGCGCTTTTCGGAAAATTTGTCAAGAATAAAAAGTTCTTGTAATCAGCCGAGGAATACGCCTGGATTTTTCCAGAGCGTTTTGAGCAAAATTTTGAATTTTCCAAAAATTTTTCATATGCAAAATCCAAAATTTTGCTCAAAGCGCTTCGAAAAAATTCAGGCATATTCCTTGGCTGATTACAAGAACTTTTTATTCTTGTTGATTTTTCCGAAAAGCGCATCGTTTATTGTAAAAAAATTCATGAATGTTTTCACAAAAATTTTGCCATTAAGACGCGATTTTGAAAATACTTAAACGAAAAATCGATCTTTGAACCATGGATTCTCAAAGTTTAGACATTTATTTCACCGGTTAGTGAGATTCCAGGTTAATTACAGACTCGAAAAGCTTTGGAAAATGGTTCATAAAAAAAATAGGCACGAAAAATCACGTTTTTTTTTGTTTAAACTGCATTTTGGGATAATAAATAAATTTTTTGAGGAATTTCAGTGGCGCCGTCGGAAAGAGGAGATCTTAAGCAATAAAAATATATGAGTCTCAATTTTTTCTAGTGTCGAATAGTCTTAGTTATTGGCCGTTGAAAAGCAGTGTACCGGTAGTGGCGTTTTGGCCGTTTAAGGGTTAACTTGAATTATTTATTATTTTAATAAGTACAATGTAAAAAAATCCGAAGAAACCGTGACTCTCTAGCATTATTTAAATTCAATATTATTATTAATTATGATGAATTGTTTAAACAATTAAGCATGTTAACTTTAACTAATTATTCACCTCATTCTAATTGAAAATTGGACAAAAAGTGACTTTTTTTAAAAAAGTCGCGACTTTCTAATAACTCTATTCTTAGAAAAAATTACTAAAAACAATAATAAATTGTTTAAATAGTTTATGTAAGCCTTTAATTATCAGTAAACAGTAATATTTTATGCATGAGAAATAATTTATGGGACTTGCGATACCTCTATATACAATTTAAAAAAAAATCGGAATTATTTTTGTGTCAAACAAATTTCCGGGCGATATGCATGAAAATTCGAAAAAATTGGATCACCCTCCTGCCTAACGTACCTCGAAAGCCTGGAATTGTCAGGGAATTTTAATATACTTAAAAATTTGAGGAAATTTTATTTAGAATGAGGTAGTTTTACACAGGAGTGCTTTTTTTTTTAAATTGAAATATAAAATTCAAGAAGAATGATTCTTCATTTGTAAAAGTAGCTTTATAATATTGCTGTGTTGAACTATTTTGTTTAAAATTTGTTTTTTATATGGAATTTTTTAATTAAAAATTTAACTATTCTATTTTTGGTTGAAAATTCATTGTTTTTAGTTGAAATTTAAGTATCTCGTTGAAAATTCATGTATTGTGTTGAAAATCCACCAGTTTGTTTTCCAAAAGAACTATAGATTTTTTATTAATCATTTTTTAAAGAACTGTTGCTCAAATCTCAAAAAATAACATTGTCAATAAAAACATAAATGTTTGGAAAAACGACACAAAGTGCAATAAAATTAACTACCAAAATTCTTTTCATATAGAATTTGCACTTATTTGAATTATAAAAAACATGACAATAAAAATACAATTCATTCAATATGATAGCATATTATGAATTGTAATAATATAAATTTATTGAAATAAATTCGTTAAAATAAGTTCGTTTAAGCCGAAAGAGCTTTAATTTTAAAAAATTCACACTCATCAAATCATTATTGTCAATCCCTTTGACCTTTAATTTTAAAAGATCTGTGCACAAATATGGAGGAATAGCAATAAGATTATGGGTAATAGCAGCGGACAGAGTTTTTAAATTTAAATACGTCTTTTTGGTTTAAAAATCAATAATTTAGTTAAAAAAAACTTTTTCTTTCTTTGGTCAAAGGTCGGCTTATTCGTTTCAAAATTTATCTCTTGAAAAATAAGTCTAATTTCTTTTGGTCGAAAATTTAAATATTTTTGTAAAAAATTAATAATACCAACTATTTTCTTTTTCTTTGAGTATTCATCTATTTTGGCTCAAAATTCCTGTATTTTCTTAAAAATTCAACAATTTTGTTATAAAGTTTATCTAGTTGGTTGAATAATAATGAACTCTTTTGTTGAATTGTTGTTTTTTGTTTGAAAATTTATCTCTGTTTGTAAAAAATAATTATTTGGTTGGAAATAATGTTTTTTGTTAAAAATTAATACTTTCTTTAAGATAATTCAACCAATTAGTTTAAATTTCATTTACATTGTTACAAATTTAACTATTTTGGTAGAATCTCCAACAATTTGGTTGAACAGAAACTTTTTATTCTGTAACGCATGGTCCTAGTGCCGCAGGTAACATGTGTTTTGTATAGTATTTTTGTTTTTACTTTTTTTTTTTAATTATGTGGCCGAAGATTAAACTTCTTTTGTTAAGTGTTTAATTGTTTTTATTGGAAAATCGTCTTTTCTAGTTTAACACAACTTTTTTATATTTAAATAAAAATCTTTTTTAGTTAAAATATCTACAATTGAATTATTTGTTCAAATTTAAACGTTTTTCCTTAAAAATGGAACAAATTTGTTGAAAATTAATTATTTTTTTGTTGAAGATTCATCATCTAAGATAAAAATTCATTTTTATTAGAAAATTCGTTTCTTGTTTTGTTGGAAATTCAACTCTTCTGTGACGCATGGTAACAGTACCACAAGTAACATGTGTCTTATAGTACTTATGTATTCTTGCAAAATTTAAAAAAAAATTATATGGTGGAAAATTAATCTTCTTTAGTTGAGTGTTCAACTGTTTTTATTAATGATTCGTCTTTTTGAGTTTAGACCAAAAATTTATTACATTATCACAATATTGGTTGAAAATGCAGTTTTTTTTGTTGACAATTGAACCACTTTTTTAAAAAGTAATTATTTTTTGCTGAAGATTTATTATTTAAGGGCATGTGATACTTCGTCATTTGGTCAATCGGGTACAGTTCCCCGGCTTTTTTCCACAAAAAGAAAAATGTTTAAAAACTGAATTTGGAGATGCTAAAAAATATCATAACAGACACCCCTGGGCTCTTTTTGATGGATAATTACAAAAAAATTGTATCGCGCTAAATACAAATTTTATGTATGTGTATTATTTTGAGGTTAAGGTCGATTTTCAGCTCTGTCATTCCGATAATTTGGAAATTATTTATCAAATAAACTTTTTTGATTGCCTACAAACAAGGTTAGTCAAAAATATTGTGTAGTTTGGACGTAACGAGCGGGATGAGAATTGTATCACACATAACCTCGAAATATACACACACGTTTTTAGCAAAATCAAAATTTTTTGGAATCAATAAAAAAAATTGTACAGGGACGTACAATAGCATGTTCGCTATAATTTCCCAAATTTTTAAGAAAAAATATTTATTATTTTAGAAAAAAGCCGGGGGAACCTAAAACTGGTAAAATTGATAATTTTCTAAGTATCACATACTCTTAAGTTAAAAATTCCTTTTATTTTGTGTGGGAAATTAATTTTTTAACTGAAAGTTGAAATGTTCCAGTTGAAGATTCACAGTTTTTACTTAAAAATTCATCCCTTTAGTTGAAATTGAACTATTATGTTAAAAATTTATCTATTTCCGTAAAATGTAAACTATTTTGTTAAAAATTAATTTTTGTTGGTTGCAGGTAGATCCCTATGGTTGGAAATTTAACTTTTTTTTGTTTAATATGTCTTTTCGGTTAAAAAGTTCATCTCATTGGTTGAAAGATTAATTATTTCGTTAAAAATTTATATTTTTGGAATTGAAAATTCAACTATTTGTATAAAAGTTTGAATAATTTGTTAAAAAATTATTTTTTAGTTTGAAGTTTCATCTCATTGGTGCAAAATTTAACTATTTTATTGAAAATTCGTTTTGTTTGTTTAATTAAAATTTCATTTTTAGAAGAGAAAATGTAACGTTACCATTGTTTTAAAGATTTTAAAATATGTCGAAAAAGAAACTAGACGATTTTAAGACATTTTCTTTTGTTTTTAAGGATTACAATTTTTTAGGAAAACTGCATTATTTGAAAAGATATTTAGGAGTTTCAGAAGTTTCAAAAATATTTGAAAATCATTTTCTTTTGCAGAAGATTAAAAAAAATTGTTTTAAGAATTTTAAAAGGTTAGACGAGAGCCGAAGGACAATTTTTGTATGATTTTTTATTTTGATAACTTAATATTTGAAGAAAGTTTCCAAATATTTTAAAAGGTTTCTCAAAATGACAAATAATTATTTGAATGCCATTGAATGCTTTAAGACAATTTCAAATATTCAAAATAGGATATTTCCGAAAACTTTAAATTACCCAATTGGAAAATTTCGGCATAGTGAACTTCCGGATGTCTCAAAATTTACGTCACACTTTAAAAAACTTTGTTTAGTAGTAAAAACCTATTTAGTAAAAACCTATCTTGTAGAAATTTCGAATTTTTTAAATGTAAATTTTGTTAAAAATAAAAATAAAAAAAAACGTATACAAATTATTTTTTCTTTCGAATTATGTGGTTGAAAATTCGTATTCTTTGGTTAAGTGATCAATTAAAAAATAATTGAAAATTTGTCTGTTTGGTTGAATTGAACTATTTTTTACTTAAAATGAAAGAGCTTTTCAATTAAACTATCTTTTAATATATTTTTAACGGTCTAACAATATATTTTTATGCAAATCAGAATTCCTTACAATTATATTATTTAGAATTTCTTTGTAAGATGAGTAGATTTACATTTCTATGTGACGAGAAGCAGGTTTAGCGATTTAAGAAGGAGAAAAAAACCCCAGGTTCTTGATTTATTATGGGTAGAAATAATATTTCCAAGCATCCGTCTCAATTCCTGAGGCAATATTGTACGTTATGTACCTAACAAACGGTCCTTTTCTAAAGTCATGTTTTAGGCGACGAATGGACACTGGGTGTTTGGAATGCTAGGGGAGTAAATGATCTCAAGGTAAAAGAATTGCGTGAAACTATGGACGTGAAGAAAC
>NC_046657.1:71319722-71325141 GCF_010883055.1 Belonocnema kinseyi | reverse complement strand
CTCTATCCCATCCACACACTACTCCTTTCCCCTGCCGAGTGAGTCACGCCTACCCCGAAAGGGAAATGGCTTAATGGTGTAATAATAATAATAAATAATTATCAATATTATAAAAATAATACAATACTATATAATTAATTAAATAATATTTTTAACTTTCTCATTTCAAAATCAAAATTCAAGTGAAGAGGGTAAGTCGAGCAGGTAGACGGCGATCAAATGAAGACTTCTCCTCAGCCGAATTGCTGCCGTCGATCCTGGTCAGCGGAAGTCCTTTGTACATAATGAGGACTCAAATGCGGAATATAACTTTTTATAAATTTAGCACTTGATAATTTATAAATTCAATAATCGAAATGATTTTTAAAATCTAACATTAGAAATTTTGAAGAGGGACCAAAGAAAAATATTGAATTTGCCTAATTGAATACTTCTGTTTTCTTTTTATTAATTTAAGTCTCAACCAAAGCAGACTAATTTTCAAACAAACAAAAAAGAAATAATTTTCAAAATGATTTGAATTTTTCACCAAGAAAGATTTTTCCGTCTATAAGAAAAACAATCTCAGCCAAAATGTTGAATTAAAGAAACAATAAAAACATTTTAAAAAATTTAAATAATATAATCCTAAACAATTTGAAGAAAGAAACAGTAACTTATACATAAAAATTTATTTAAAAATCTTTTTAAATATTCTCTTGAAAATTTATTTAAAAAATCATTAAACAATTTTCCAGGAATCTAATGAAAATTTTGTTATTATCTTGGAACGCGATTTTTTCCTACAATTTTAGGAAAATCCGGCAAAGTTAAAAAAATTGCTTCAAAATCTGCCAGATTCTATTTTTTAAATTGGGTAAATTTTTTAAAATATAAAAAAAAATTTTTTAGTTTGCCTAGGAATTTTGATACAAAAATTTTTATTCTTTTGAAACCTTCAAAATGCTCAGAAAGCTTCTAAATGTTGTGTTCACAATCTTAAAGAATCTAGGCTTTGCTTGAAATATTTGGTTGAAAATTAATTTTTTTGTTGAAAAATTCCTGAATTTAAAATATTTTTGTAAAAATTGATGTATTTTGTTAGAAATTTAATTTTTGGGTAGAAAATTCAATTTTTTTCGTGGGATTTTTTTAATTTTCGTACATACCATTTCTAACACATAAAATAATACTTTCCCCTAATAATATGCTTTCACAAATTGTTTAAATAATATGTTATAATTTTTAGCAATTTTCAATTTAATTCAACAGAACTTTTTGTTCACTTTCCATTTAGAGTGTGGTAATAATTATTTACAGTTAAGAGTAATGATTGTGCAAACAATTTAACGATGATTTTTAATAAAATTCACTTCAAATAATGTTAGAAAGTAGCAGTTTTTTTTGAAATTTTGGAATTTTTGTAAACTTTTCACATAAAACTTAGAGCACGGTAAAACTTAATACAATTTAACCGATAAACAAATTGTTATTGTTTATTACTATCTTCTCTTAAATAATTTCTCCAAAGTTGTGGTTTTTCTGAAATTTTTTATTTTGCTTTTGTTTTTATTTAATTCATCCTGAAGTCTTTTTAACTCACATTAAATTCGTAGGCATCTCATCAAATTATTTTGAATGATCCTTTAATTGTTCTAAACAATTTGAATACAATGATTACTCTTATTTTCATATTTTTTGATTGCTTTAAATTCACTTAATTGCTTTTTAAATTCAGCTCGATTGTTTTATTAATTTCATCGAATTTTTCTCATTTCCTTGAATTACTCTAAATTCATTCAAATTTTACTTAAATAAATGGATTTTTTTATTTTAAAAAGAGAATTGAAAATATTGTTTGGAAATTACCCTGAATTATTATTAACTGTTCCAAACAATACCGAATTTAGCATGAATTTTACATATAACTGCTATTTTGGCAAAGTACAAGTACTTTTTTCAAGTTTTAAAAAACTAGCTTTTCCGACTTCAAATGGGCACGTTTTAATTTTGACCAATCTAAAAAAAATGGATCTGCTTTTTACGGAAAACAAAAAGTTTGGGAATCCATACTGTTTACTTTTTATTTATAATAGATTAGATTTTATTTATGAAAAATTTATTTTAAATAAAATATACATTTCTTAAGTTTAAAATCTTTTTTTATTGCATATATCCAAAAAGATAATTTTGTCTCTATACGATCATTCCTAGTTTCATAGTTATACTTTTGATGGCCGGGGCTATTTTGAATCAATTCAGGAAAACCGAGAGCGCCTGCTTGACCGCTGTGCTCAATTGGGACCGTCTACTTGCTTGACTTACCCTCTCCACTCAACTTCCCCTCACGTCGCGTCACTAAGTGAGCGCGAGCGCTGTGTCGTGTCTTGTGACCCCCAGCCCCCGCTGACAAGGCTTGACAGAGCGCTCGGGCTCAGTCAGCGACGTGATGCGAGGAAAAGTCGAGTGAAGAGGGTAAGTTGAGCAGGTAGATGGCGATCAAATGAAGACTGCCCTGCAGATACAATGCGACATCCGCGCTCATCACTACTAAAACAACCTCTAATACTCGGCCCACCACCATTTCTGTACCACGCTCTACTTTCAATGAATGATACAGTAAAATAAAAGTTTTTATTTAAAAATTATAAAATTAGTACAATGTTCAATTAAACAATCCGTCCGCACCAACAATATTATTCTTTGAAAATTCTTTTTTTTTGTTGAAAATTAAACTACTTAAATAAAGTTTTTAGAGGCCTATTCCTATTATCACTTACCGCAAAAATACATACATTAAACTATTTGGTTGACATTTTTTTGTTTGTTTCAAACTTGAAATTTAGTTGAAAATTATTTTGTTGTTGACTGAAAATCGATTTTTTCTAGTTATTTTCGTTATCTTTTAGCTGTATATTAATTCTTTTACCATAAATTGAATTATTACATTATTTTTTGAAAATTGATAGTTTTTAGATTTAAATTTAACTACTCAGATAAAAACCCATTTTTTTTTTAAATAAAAATAAACTTTTTGCTGCAAAATCATATTTTTAGTAGAAAAATTAAATTTTCTTAGAAATTTCGTTTTTTCCCTAAAAAATTCGAATGTCTTATTGAAAATTTAATTTTTTTGTTAAAAGTTTAAATGTTTTGTTGAAAATTTAATTTTTGCAGAATTTAACTGTTTTTTCCAAATTCTTTGGGGGGAGGGGGGGGTCCAAATGAACTTTTTTTTAAGATCCCTATTTTAGGGTAGAAAATTAAACTGTTATGTGGAAAATTTTTTTTTTCTGCTTAAAAAGTTATCTGTTTTGTTGAATATTTAATTATTTTCTTGAAACGTACTATTTCGTTAAAAATTCATTTTGATTCATTTTTTTGCTGTATATTAATTTATGTAACTATACGTTTAACTATTCTATTGTCGGATGAAAATTGATCGTTTTTAGATAAAAATTCAATTATTTAGACTAAAATCCTTTTTTTGGGGGTTGAAACTAATTTTTTTCAACTGAGAACTTCATTATTATATCTTGAGTCGAATATTGATCATTTTTTAATTAGAATTTTACTATTTATTTGATAATAAACTTTTTTGTTGAAAATTCTTTTTTTGCATGCTAAAAATTAAACTGTTTTGTAGAAATTTTTTTTATTTTTTGGCTTAAAAAGTTAATTGTTTGCTCGATCAATTTTCTGTCAAAAAGCACGATCTTTTAACAAATACATGAATTTTAATCAAAATAGATTTAACTAAAAAAGATGCATTTGCAAACAAAAGTGAAATACTTACATTTTGAGACAAAAAAGTAATTTAATAAATGGCGAATTGACAAAAAATATTTATATTAAAAAAAAATTTCAACAAAATAGTTGAATTTTTAACCCAAATAGTGGATTTTTAACAGCGCAGTTCAAATTTCAAACAAATAATAAAATAGTTCAGAAAAAAATTTTTTTAATCAAATTTTTCAGTTTTCAACAATAAAGTTTATCTTAAACAAATTAAATAAATAAAATAGTTGATATTTTCAGTCAAAGAAATAATTTTTTTTTAAACTAGTTCAAATTTCGAAAAAAAAATGTGAATTTCCAACAAAAAAGTCCATGTTTAAGAAAAGAGTTTTTTCTAATCAAACTCTTTCTTTTTTAGTTAAGAAGAAAAAATAACTTCAATCAAATTGTTTAATTTCCAACAATAAAGTTTACTTTCAAAAAAATCAATTTTCCATAAAATAGTTGAATATTACGATTTTTAGCAATAAAGATTAATTTCCCATAAAAAAAAGATCAAAAAAATTGTTTGGTTAAAAAAAAGTGTAAACCAAATTGTTCAATTTCTAACACAAAAGATTATTTAAAAAAAGAGAATTTCCAACCAAACTGTTGGACTTTAAAAGAAAGGGACTGCTTAACAAAACTGTTGAATTTTCAATAAAATAATCAAATTTTCAACCAAATAATAAAGTTTTTTTTTGTAAAAAAGATGAATTCTTATCATAGCAGTTTTCATTAAAAATTTTAATTGTAAATTGTAAAGTGACAAAATGACAAAATTACAAAATGGTAAATTCCACTGCAAAAATGATAAAAGTCCAATCTAAATCTAGAACTAGAGTGTTCGTATTAACAATCAAGGTTTCTCTTATCACCAACAGCTGTAAGCATTCTCTCCCACCATTGGTATGCAAATAAGTCAATAATCTTTCATAAAAACCCGCATAATCGGGGCTCATCGAAAACTATCTAAAAAATTTCACAGCCTCCGTGGCGCAATGGCTAGCGCGTTCGGCTGTTAACCGAAAGGTTGGTGGTTCGAGCCCACCCGGGGGCGATTTTTTTAAATCTTAAATTTCCCATTTTTATTCTACTTTTTCGTCTTTGCACATTTATGTAATCAGAGCTCATCGTAAACAATTCATAAAATCGCGCAGCCTCCGTGGCGCAATGGCTAGCGCGTTCGGCTGTTAACCGAAAGGTTGGTGGTTCGAGCCCACCCGGGGGCGACTTTTTTGAATTTGAAATTTGAAATTTTTTCACTGAAATTTTTGATCTTTTCAAATTCGGATCATCAAAGACAAATGAAAATCTCACAGCCTCCGTGGCGCAATGGCTAGCGCGTTCGGCTGTTAACCGAAAGGTTGGTAGTTCGAGCCCACCCGGGGGCGACTTTTTTGAATTTGAAATTTTTTCACTGAAATTTCTCATCTTTTCAACTTCGGATCATCAAAGACAACTGAAAATCTTACAGCCTCCGTGGCGCAATGGCTAGCGCGTTCGGCTGTTAACCGAAAGGTTGGTGGTTCGAGCCCACCCGGGGGCGACTTTTTTGAATTTGAGATTTTTTCACTGAAATTTCTCATCTTTTCAACTTCGGATCATCAAAGACAACTGAAAATCTCACAGCCTCCGTGGCGCAATGGCTAGCGCGTTCGGC